>NC_000068.7:37004214-37124214 GCF_000001635.26 Mus musculus
ATTGAGGGACAGAATACAGTTTAGGAAGGATTATTCCATTCCACCCATAATTTACTTTAATTTTATCTTACTGTTAAAATAGTGTTATATGTCAGTTTGACTTGATTCTGGAAGACAGTAAGACACATGACTATGAAAAAGATCGATTTTTGCAAGCCATATTGTTTGCTACCATATTGATCACTAATTCTCTGGGGTTAACATTGTATACTCTAAGTTCAGTGAATTGAAAGTATATTCTAGTTTACACTGATGATATTCTCCGCAAAGGGTTTCAGAATCATTTATTCATAACTCCATTTTTTTTCTAATCCAAGAAAGAGTTGCAATCAAATATTATTCCACAGGAATATGATTGATACACATTAATAAGAGAGCACATCAGCTATTTGAGATGGTCTTAGATTAAACATTAGGTCTCATAATATTTGTCATTCTTTCTTTATCTGAGCCAACCTGGAAGCTTCCTGAGATGCAGAGTTTCCTAAGAAGCCGTGTGAGAGCTCCTTTAACTTCCTGGTTCCTGAGGCTATAGATTAATGGATTTAGCATAGGGGTGACCAATGTGTAGAAGATGGCAATCTGTCGATCCTGGTTTAAGTCATAGGTAGACGATGGCTTGAGGTACATGCGAATCACAGAACCATACAGGAGCAACACAACCATAATGTGGGAGCCACAGGTAGACAGAGCTTTGCTCAGGGCAGCAGTTGAATGCATGTGGGCAATAACAAAACCTATGCGAATGTAGGAGCCCAAAATGAAGAAAAAGGGGCTGACAACCACAGCTACACCCTCAGTGAAAATTAACATTTCATTGACCACTGGTCGAGTACAAGAGAGCTTCAGCAGAGGAGTGATGTCACAGAAGAAGTGGGTGACCTGGTTGCCACAGAAGGTTAAACGAGTGACCAACACACTGTACAGGAGACTGTTAAGGCTGACCACCACCCATGAGGTCAATGTTATTCGCAGACAGAGGCTATGGCTGACAATAGCAGAGTATCTTAAAGGGTCACAGATGGCAACATAGCGGTCATATGCCATGGCAGCCAGTAAGTGGCCTTCCATGCTGCCCACTGCCATAAAGAAAAATAATTGTGTCATGCAACAGTTATAAGAAATGCTTCGAACCACAGAGAGTGTGTGTACCAGCATCTGAGGAACAGTGATGGTTGTTAGACATATGTCAATCAAGGAAAGCTGGCTGAGAAGGAAGTACATGGGGGTCTGAAGCCTGGGGTCTGAGCAAGCAACAAGCACTAGTAAGGTATTGCCCAAAACTGCTGCCAGGTACATGATAAGGACAACTCCAAAAATAACTGGCTGCATCTCTGGCCTACTGGACAATCCCAACAACACAAACTCAGTCACTTCTGTCTTGTTTTTAGTGGCCATAAGTTATGGTCTATATCACCTGCAAAGAGGGGAGATCAGAGTTGGAAAAGGGAAGAAAAGATGCCAAGACTCAGACAAATTTGTTCTTTTAATTATGGTGTTCTTTAAGTCAATTGAACTTACCCAAGATGATGGTAGAAGTGATTGATATAATCCTACATTCATTCACACAAACACCTACCTATACGCATGTAAACCACACAACATAATAATATCATATAACTATACTACCATATGTAATAAAAAGGGTGATCATTGTCCTTAACTTACTTACCTAGAAGTAACATTTCAGCTTGTGGGCGGCCCTTACTTCTATGTCTCTGATTATAATAATATACATGTGTTTGCATTCTACTATGATATCTTTACCCTTTTACCACAAAATATGAAACTCTTCCTTCTTCACAGTGCCTCACCCATTCTTCTTTCTTTTTCCAAGTTTCAATGGTTAATTTAGTTCCTTGTTTTCATCAACTTTTCTGTGGGTAGTCAATAAATTACCAAATAATATAATTAGATGCAGCAGTCATTCTCAGTCTTTGTAAATCAAGATTATTTTTATTTTATGTCCACATATAACTGATGGCTGAAAACATTTTTGTTTCTCACCTTAAATGAGAAAATTACTACCTGTCCTGCCTCTGTGACTCCCTTTCCTTTTCTGACAATTACTTTCTGGTAATATTTTTCTACAGTTTTTATGCTTGCAATATCTATATTTTATAAATATGCTGCTTTACATACTGTTTTCATTAATTCTTTAATGAATGAATATTAAAATTTGGTTTCAAAGGAGGATCTCACTATGTAGCTCTGATTGTCCTGGAACTCTCTCTGTAAACCAGGGTGTCCTCCAACCAAGAGAGTTCCAGCTGCCTCTGTCTCCCAAGTGCTGGAATTAAAAGTGTGTGCTACTACACCCAGGTTGTAGTTTTTAATATGAAGACTGTGGTTTATTTTTGAAATTTCTTACAGTTCTTTGAACTCAGGAGTATGGAGATGGCTATGAGGGAAGTCATTGCTTTATGAGCATACAGACATGAATTCTTCCTCAGAACTCAAATAAAAGCTAGCTTTCTTGGTACATTTTTCTGCTTATCATTTTCCTCCAAAATATTATGAATTGGATACTAATTTTTGGTTAATATATATTATGTTGAGTTTTCTATCTCACTTTCTCTCTAGTTTGTAAACTAGATTGAAATCACAGTAATTCACAACTCATGTTTATTCTATTCTTCCAATAACATTATTATCCTTTGAGATCATTATTATACTACTTCAATATAATGCTTTTCTTTGTGTGTGAGTGTAGTTCTCTGAACAAATACTTTTATATTACCTCTTATAATATGAATGCAGTTTTTCCTCGGCCAGTTATTGGTTTTTATAGTGTGTCTGTGTGTGTGTATGTATGTGTGTGTGTGTGTGTGTGTGTGTGTGTGTGTGTGTGTGTGTGATGTATGTATATATGTGTGTGTGTGCCTCCATGTTCCTTATTCTAAATAGCTGGTGTCAATTGCTCACGCAAGTTTGAATCCACATAACTCTCTCCCAAGAATATGAAAGTTTACTGTCTGATAATATAGGTAATTTATTTTTATGCTACTCATACCAAATAAAAACAGAGACTTTCCTTTGAGACATGAAAATAAAATTAATAGCTGTAACTTGCACTTTTTAGGTAATATTTTTCACATTTTCACTGGGATAAAAAGATGGCCTGATCGTCAAGATAAAGAGAAAGATGTATGCAGAATGGCTTGTTCAGTCATCATGTTGGAAAATATTAACTTTGGTCCACACCCCTATGTTTTATCTGAACCTTTCACCCTTTCTTTTCCTCATCCTTGTCCTGAATTGGTTACCACTGGTATGCCATTTCAAAAAGACTATTGTTCTCCTACACTGCAGTCCTTCCTAATAGTATAAGATGTGGTGATTTTGTTACTTTGTCTCTTAAAATTCTACTAAAATGTCACACTTACTAATGAGCTCCCCTTCTTCTCAATACAGTTTCCCCTTTGTGATCACTTTGGTGAGTTATCAACAGAGACAGAGGAACTAAACACATTAAAAACTACCTCAGCTACTGCTGACTTATAAAGGGGACTGTCTCTACCATAGGCAGTCAGTCACAAGAAGATTAGATATTCAAAACTATCACTAGGGCATTTGTTTGTAACACTTTAAAATTTGTCCTTTAGAATCTCAGATAGCAGATGAATGTTTGTTCTGTATTTACCACAAAGTGTTTGCTCCACTAGACTGCAGCTTTCCTTTGAATTTGTCACATCTTCCTGAAGCATATCCCTATTCATTTGGCTGGACTTTGTCATTCCCATATCTTCTAATTCACATGTTGTTAGAAAACCTTTAGTTAATAAATGAAATCCACAAAGCAGAAAAGAGATGCAAAGATAAAGAAGACTTACAATTTCCAATGTTTATTCTTTTGCCTTCGTTTCTCCCAGTATTTTTACATATCAGTACACTCAGCTAAAATTGTCTTATGTAGTTAGTATGTTTTTACTTTTCTAAAGTCCACCCAAATTCATATATCAACATACATATAGAAATGAATGTGAAAGAGAAGTGGGCATGAAGAAAGAAAGATAAAGTCTCTGTCTTTGTGAAAGAAAATAGTATCCAAGAAATGATGAAGTCTTTTGTTTCTTTCTCATAAAGATAACAATATAGTAATGCAACCAATTTTCTTTCAAATAAACCAAAATTGTGCTTTGCACTCATTCCTATTCAAAAGGAGTAGGAAACAATAGTTGTGTTTTGTTAAGGGTTTCAAAAATCCATATATATTTCTCTTCTCCCATCTCAATTATGTTCCCATCAGACCATAAGTGCTGTCAATCCATTAAAACCACTTGTAGCTGTCAAGAATACTGAGGCAAAGAAAGGAAAAAAAAGTTACTCTTTAGAAGAGATGAGCTCATACCAAACAGACAGTGCAGGAACTCTTCAAATAAGTAAATTTAACTGAAATCCAGGAGAGGTAAAGAATGCCTGAAAACAAATGTATGAGGACCTGTAGTCTGTCAGCTCCTGGATAGTGTTTCAGGGATACTGTGAGACACAGAGGAGTGAGAGCCAGCATTTCCAACCAAACCCTGATTATTCTTCACGTTCCAGTTCTCAAAAAACTTCAGATGACATGCTGCTCCTTTTTATTACTTTATCAATGTCTAAATGTTAGCTATAGAACCTCCTTAGGGACTTAATGATATAAATTCTGATGTCAGTCCACTTACAGTCTCAAAATGAAGACTCAAAAATGCTGATTCTGTGGTATATAAATAGGATTCCTTTTTATATCATGTCAAAATCTCACAAAATAAATTATATGTTCTGTCACATGTTTCAGGATCTTAGATCTTTGGCACATTTATCCATACTCTCCTGAACTATTATTCCATGTCGTTGCTCCATCTTGGCACTTAGGTTCACTCAAAATTTTTTTTATTATAATTAGCAATTTTCCATGCTATTCATTCTATTGACAATAATATTTCATCTTGGTTTTCAACTCTGATCTTCTTGGTGCCAATGTCACTATTTTTCTATTTTCTGTCCCCTTTCAATTTGCCTTGGAACAGGACATAATGTTCATCTCATCATTTAGGGGGGTACACAGAGTTAGGTGTGTGGGCAGAGTCACCTTATCTCTTGTTCATTAAGGTCCCTCTCTTATCATTTTCCATAAAAGCCTCTCAGTAGAGTAGCTCATCACAACCAAGCAGGCATGCATACATGCACTCACTCTGGGACACTCCTAACCCCAGGAGGCTGCAGTTGTATTCAGGAAAACACTAATTAGAATAGGTTAAGCTCTTGCACCTTCTATATCCAATGGGGCATTAACTCACAAGCCTTCTCATTCTCTCTTCTTTTGCTTAGAGTCTACCACATGATAGAGTAAAACTCATAAAACTTCTGAAAAAATTAGGCCTTCAGGGAAAGTCTACCCTTTGGGGGGACACCATCTTCATCTTGTAAACTATCAACAGTCAGGAAAAGAGGAACCCAAGGGGAAGCTGACTCCATATTCATAATCTCAAGAAGCCTTTTGTCATAATATACTTTTCCTGTAATAATTTTATTAATACACACAATTTAACTCACATAAACTAGGTACTATACATGAGATTTCTGATAAAACAACAGGACAACTCTGACAATTACTACATCTTCAAGGACTGCCATTTCCTATTCTCTCCAAATTCCAAACCTTTTCTTGGTTAAATCTAGCCATTTCATTTATTTAGTTTCTTTATTTAGTTATTTGTTTGTATTATCCTCAAATAAGAAAGGGCTTCCAACACTGTGCTGCCTTAATCCTTCCCGTCTTTATCTGGATATTCTTCCACTTTAGGGTGTTACCCTTACTCAGCGTGGATCTCAACACCTTGAGCCACTGTCCATTGACAGTCTAGAGACACCCTTACATGGAGAGATGCATTTCAACAGTACTAGGAATCTCTCACTCCAATCAACCTGGTCACTAATATTAACCATCTCACCTTCCTGTACTGAAGGTGATTTCACCCCAATTCCTCCAGGTCTTCCATGCTGTCTGCGGGTATCTGTGTTTCAGCTGTCTCCCCAGTTTTTGGCTTTTCAAAAAAAAAAAGGCTTATTACATTTAATAATAAGAAACAGCTCCCATGATCATTAAAGGCAGAGACAAAAATGAATAGATGTAAACTACTAGCGAAGTTCTTTGTATCCACCAAGTGTCTCCTTGGAGCTCCATCATAAAAGTTAGGCCTGACTTCTTCTTCCCAGAGACAAGTTCCCAGAAATAAGAGTCAGACTCAAACTATGTTTATAAATTCCTTGACTGTACTGGCTAGTTTTGTGTCAACTTGACACAGCTGGAGTTACCACAGAGAAAGGAGCTTCAGTTGAGGAAATGCCTCCATGAGATCCAACTGTAAGGCATTTTCTCAATTAGTGACCAAGGGGGAAAGGCCCCTTGTGGGTGGGACCATCTCTGGGCTGGTAGTCTTAGGTTCTATAAGAGAGCAAGCTGAGCAAGCCAGATGAGGCAAGCCAGTAAAGAACATCCCTCCATGGCCTCTGCATCAGCTCCTGCTTCCTGACCTGCTTGAGTTCCAGTCCTGGCTTCCTTGGTGATGAACAGCAGTATGGAAGTGTAAGCCGAATAAACCCTTTCCTCCCCAACTTGTTTCTTGGTCATGATGTTTGTGCAGGAATAGAAACCCTGACTAAGACACTTGACCATATAGAGAGACTCTACTCTGACTAGTGTTGTCAGTTTGGTCTAATGCTGCTTGTATTATGTTAATCTGGGCCCCCAAAATTGCATGAGAATCTGCATGTCTGCACACAAGACTCTGAGGGTACCTTGTCCAGCCCCCCATTGGTTTTTATTGGTAAATAAAGTTGCCGGCGGGTAATGTCTGGGCAGGGAGACAGAGGCCAGACTTTTAGGATTCCCAGGCAAGGGATTGAAGAAGGAAAGAGAAGATAGATCTGATATGCCTGGAGAAGGAGAACCAAGACAACATGCCTGAGAGGTGCAAGACAGAGAACATAGCCACCACGTAGGAGCCAGGAAAATGAAGCTTGAGAGGGCTGCATGACTGTGTCTAGGTCATCAAAGATGGAATATAGATTTTAGTATGTAATAACTCAGGAATATCACAGGGGGTTAGATTAGCTATGCAGAGGTTAGGAAGTAGCCCAGCCACCATAATTGGGCACAGCTAAAGACTAGATCAAACCTTAGATAACCTAATTGTTTTAACATATATTCTGCCATATAGATAGTTACCTGTACTCAGGTACCATGGGTCCTGTTCCTACATCTTCCTAGGATGGTCTCCTGGCTCTATGCCAGAATTCTTTCTCTTCCCTGATGTTTCACCTCCGATTTTCTGCTAAAGTCATAGGCTGTAGGCTTTTTAACTGACATGTGATGCATTCATACAATACAACAAGATAGTCTCTCCACGAACTTGGGTCCTGGATCCCTCAGTGACTGGTCTGCATAGGTGACAGTGCAGACTACAGAAGCTACACAGCTTCTGGGACAGGTCCTGTTTCAGGTTCCAGACATCCAGACATCTTCCCGGCCAGAGGAGAGGTGTCTGCCCTGTCCAGGAGGGCTCTGCCATGGAGCACCTGGGGGAGCCATCTTGGGTCCCAGATCCCTCAGTGACTAGCCTGCACAGGTGAGTGTGATGACTATAGAAGCTACACAGCTTCTGGGTCAGGCAGAAGCAACACAGCTTCTGGCACAGGACCCATTTCAGGCTCCAGACATCCGGGCACCTTCCCCTGAGGAGAGGTGTCCACCCCACCCGGGTGGGCTCTACAGCAGAGCTCCTGGGGGAGCCATCTTGGGTCCCGGATCCCTCGGTGACCAGTCTGCACAGATGAGAGTGTGAACTACAGAAGCTACACAGCTTCTGGGACAGGCAGAAGTGATACAGCTTCTGGGACAGGCCCTGTTTCTGGCCTTCACCTTCAGTCAGTAGGCAAGTCCAAACAACAGATATCTGTGCACCTTCCCTGCAAGAGGAGAGCTTTCCTACAGAGAGTACTCTGATCACTGAAACTCAGGAGAGATCTATACTCCCAGGTCTGCTGACAGAGGCTAACAGAATCACAGGAAGAACAAGCTCAGACCAGAGACAACTATAACAACTAACTCCAGAGAATACCAGATAGGGAAAGGCAAATGTAAGAATCTTATTAACAGAAACCAAGACCAGTCACCATCATCAGAACCCAGCACTCCCACCTGAGCCAGTCCTGGATACCCCCAACACACCTGAAATGCAAGACTCAGATTTAAAATCATATCTCTTGATGCCGGTAGAGGACATCAAGAAAGACATTAATAACTCACTTAAAGAACTACAGGAGAAAACTACTGAAGAGGTAGAAGTCCTTAAGGAAAAACAGGAAAACACAACCAAACAGGTAATGGAATTGAACAAAACCATACAAGACCTAAAAGGGGAAGTAGACACAATAAAGAAAACCCAAAGTGAGAAAGAAACCCTAGGGAAGAAATCTGGAACCATAGATGCAAGCATCAGCAACAGAAAACAAGAGATGGAAGAAAGAATCGCAGATGCAGAAGATTCCATAGAGAACATGGGCACAACAATCAAAGAAAATGCAAAAAGATCCTAAAAACATCCAGGAAATCCATGACACAATGAGAAGACCAAACTTACAGAAAATAGGAGTAGATGAGATGAAGATTCTAAACTTAAAGGACCAGCAAATATCTTTAACAAAATTATAGAAGAAAACGTCCCAAACCTAAAGAAAGAGATGCCCATGAACATACAAGAAGCCTATAGAAGTCCAAGTAAACAGAACCAGAAAAGAAATTCCTCCTGACACATAATAATCAGAACAACAAATGCACTAAATAACGGTAGAATATTAAAAGCAGTAATGGAAAAAGGTCAAGTAACATATAAAGGCAACCCTATTAGAATTACACCAGACTTCTCACCAGAAATTATGAAAGCCAGAAAATCCTGGACAGATGTTATGCAGTCTCTAACAGAACAGAAATGCCAGCCCAGGCTACTATACCCAGCAAAACTCTCAATTATCATAGATGGAGAAACCAAAGTATTCCATGATAAAACCAAATTCACACAATATCTTTCCAAGAATCCAGCCCTTCAAAGGATAATAAAGGGAAAACTCGAAGACAAGGATGGAAACTACACCCTAGAAAAATCAACAAAGTAATCCTTCAACAAACCTAAAAGAAGACAGGCACAAGAACAGAATCCCAACTTTAACAACAAAAATAACAGGAAGCAACAATTACTTTTCTTTAATTTCTCTTAATATCAATGGTTCAATTCCCCAATAAAAAGACATAGACTAATAGACTGGCTACAGAGACGGTACCCAACGTTTTCTTGCTTACAGGAAACCCACCTCGGGGAAAAGGACAAACACTACCTCAGAGTGAAAGCTGGAAAACAATATTCCAAGCAAATGGTCCTAAGAAACAAGGTTGAGTAGCCATTCTTATATTGAACAAAATTGACTTCCAATCCAAAGTTATCAAAAAAGACAAGGAAGGGCACTTCATACTCATCAAAGGTAAAATCTATTAAGATGAACTCTCAATTCTGAATACCTATGCTCCAAATACAAGGGTATCCAAATTTATTAAAGAAACTTTAGTAAAACTCAAAGCACACATTGCACTTCACACAATAATAGTGGGAGACTTCAACACACCACTTTCACCAATGGACAGATCATGGAAACAGAAACTAAGCAGAGACACATGGACACTAACAAAAGTTATGAAACAAATGGATTTAATTGATATCTAGAGAACACTTTATCCTAAAACAAAAGGGTATACCTTCTTCTCAGCACCACATGGTACCTTCTCCAAAATCGACCATGTAATTGGTCACAAAACAGGCCTCAACTGATACAAAACTATTGAAATTATCCCATGCATCCTATCTGATCACACGGACTAAGGCTGATCTTCAATAACAACATAAATAATAGAAAGCCAACATTCACGTGGAAACTGAGCAACTCTCTACTCAATGATTCCTTGGTCAAGGATGAAATAAAGAAAGAAATTAAAGACTTTTTAGAGTTTAATGAAAATGAAGCCACAACATACCCATATTTGTGGGACACAATGAAGGCAGTCCTAAGAGGAAAACTCATTGCCCAAAAAGAAACTAAAGAGAGCATACACTAGCAGACTGACAGCATACCTAGAAGCTCTAGAACTAAAGGAAGCAAATTCACCCAAGAGGAGTAGATGGCAGGAAATAATCAAACTCAGGGCTGAAATCAACAAAGTGGAAACAAGAAGAACTATTCAAAGAATCAACCAAACCAGGATCTGGTTCTTTGAGAAAATCAACAAGATAGATAAACCCTTAGCCAGACTAACTAGATGGCACAGCAACAGTACCCTAATTGACAAAATCAAAAACGAAAAAGGAGACATAACAACAAAACCTGAGGAAATCCAAAACATCATCAGATCCTACTACAAAAAGCTTTACTCAACAAAACTAGAAAACCTGGATGAAATGGACAAGTTTCTAGACAGATACAAGGTACCAAAGTTAAATCAGGATCAGATTAACAATCTAAATAGTCCCATTTCTCCTAAAGAAATAGAATAGTCATCAATAGTCTCCCAACCAAAATAAGCTTTGGAACAGATGGGTTTAGTCCAGAGTTCTATCAGACCTTTAAAGAAAACCTAATTCCAACTCTTCTCAAACTATTCCACAAACTAGAAACAGAAGGTACTCTATCAAATTCATTCTATGAAGCCACAATTACTCTGATACCTAAACCACACAAAGATCCAACAAAGAAAGAAAACTTCAGATTAATTTCCCTTATGAATATCAATGCAAAAATACTCAATAAAATCCTCGCAAACCAAATCCAAGAACACATCAAAATGATCATCATGACCAAGTAGGCATCATCCCAGGGATGCAGGGATGGTTTAATATATGGAAATCCATCAATGTAATCCACTATATAAACAAATTCATAGACAAAAAACACATGATTATCTCCTTAGATGCTGAGAAAGCATTTGAAAAATCCAACACCTTCTCATGATAAAGGTTTTGGAAAGATCAGGAATGCAAGGCCCATACCTAAACATGATAAAAGCAATCTACAGCAAACCAGTAGCCAACATCAAAGTAAATGGTGAGAAGCTGGAAACAATCCCACTAAACTCAGGGACTAGACAAGGATGCCCACTTTCTCCCTACCTATTCAATATAGTACTTGAAGATCTAGCCAGAGCAATTCGACAACAAAAGGACATCAAGGGGATACAAATTGGAAATAAGAAGTCAAAACATCATTATTTGCAGATGATATGATAGTATATATAAGTGACCCTCAATATTCCACGAGACAACTGCTAAACCTGATCAACAGCTTCAGTGCAGTAGCTGGATACAAAATTAACTCAAATAACTCAATGGCCTTTCTCTACAAAAGGATAAACAGACTTAGAAAGAAATTAGGGAAACAACACCCTTCACAATAGTCACAAATAATATAAAATATCTTGGTGTGACTCTAACAAAGGAAGTAAAAGATTCGTATGATAAGAACTTCAAGTCTCTGAAGAAAGAAATTGAAGATCTCAGAAGATGGAAAGTTCTCCCATGCTCATGGATAGGCAGGATTAATATAGTAAAAACGGCTATCCTGCCGCAAGCAATCTATAGATTCAATGCAATCCCCATTAAAATTCCAACTCAATTCTCCACTGAGATATAAAGGGCAATTTGCAAATTCATCTGGAAAATAAAAAACCTAGGATAGCAAAAAATTCTTCTCGAGGATAAAAGAACCTCTGGTGGAATCACCATGCCTGACCTCAAGCTGTACTACAGAGCAATTGTGATAAAAACTGCATGGTACTGGTACAGTGACAGACAGGTAGATCAATGGAATAGAATTGAAGACCCAGAAATGAACCAACACACCTATGGTCACTTGATCTTTTACAAAGGAGCTAAAACCATCCAGTGGAAAAAAGACAGCATTTTCAAGAAATGGTGCTGGCACAACTGGTGATTATCATGTAGAAGAATTCAAATTGATCCATTCTTATCTCCTTGTACAAAGCTCAAATCTAAGTGGATCAAGGAACTCCACATAAGACCAGAGACACTATACCTTATAGAGGAGAAAATGGGGAAAAGCCTCGACAATATGGGCACAGGGGAAAATTTCCTCAACGGAACAGCAATGGCTTGTGCAGTAAGATCAAGAATTGACAAATGGGACCTCATAAAATTGTAAAGCTTCTGTAGGGCAAAAGATACTGTCAATAAGCCAAAGGGCCACCAACAGATTGGGAAAGGATCTTTACCAATCCTAAGTCAGATAGGGGACTAATATCCAATATATACAAAGAACTCAAGAAGCTGGACTCCAGAAAATCAAATAAGCCTATTAAAAAATGGGGTACAGATCTAAGCAAAGAATTCTCAACTGAGGAATACTGAATGGCTGAGAAGCACCTGAAAAAAAAATGTTCAACATCCTTAATCATCAGGGAAATGCAAATCAAAAGAACCCTGAGTTTCCATCTCTCACCAGTCAGAATGGCTAAGATAAAAAATTCAGATGACAGCAGATGCTGGCGAGGATGTGGAGAAAGAGGAACACTCCTCCACTGCTGGTGGGATTGCAAGAAGGTACAACCACTCTGGAAATCAGTCTGGCGGTTCCTCATAAAATTGGACATAGTACTACCAGAAGATCCAGCAGTACCTCCCCTGGGCATATACCCAGAAGATGTTCCAACTGGCAATAAGGACTCATGCTCCACTATGTTCATAGCAGCCTTATTTATTATAGCTAGAAGCTGGAAAGAACCCTGATGTCCCTCAACAGAGGAATGGATACAGAAAATGTGGTACATTTACACAATGGAGTACTTCACAGCCATTAAAAACAATGAATTTATGATATTCTTAGGCAAATAGGTGTATCTGGAGGATATCATGCTGAGTGAGGTAACCCAATCACAAAAGAACTCATATGATATGCACTCACTGATAAGTGAATATTAGCCCAGAAACTTAAGAATACCCAAGAACAATTTGCAAAACACATGAAACTCAAGAAGAAGAAAGACCAAAGTATCGATACTTCACTCCTTCTTAGAATGGGGAACAAAATACCCATGGAAGGAGTTACAAAGACAACGTTTGGAGCTGAGATGGAAGGGAGGACCATACAGAGACTTCCCCGCCTAGGGATCCATACCATAATCCGCCACAAAACGCAGACACTATTGCATATCGAGCAAGATTTTGCTAACATGACCCTGATATATCTGTCTCTTGTGAGGCTATGTTAGTGCCTGGCAAATACAGAAGTGGATGCTCACAGTCATCTATTGGATGGAATACAGGGCCCCCAATGGAGGAACTAGAAAAAGTTCCCAATGAGCTGAAGGGATCTATAACCCTACAAGAGGAACAGCAATATGAACTAACCATTACCCCCTGAGCTCTTGTCTCTAGCTTCATATGTAGCAGAACATGTCCTAGTCGGCCATCATTAGGAGGAGAGGCCCTTGGTCCTGAAAAAATTATATGCCCAATACAGGGGGAATGTCAGGGCCAGGAAGGAGTGGATGGGTTGGGGAGCAGGGCGGGGGTAGGGTATAGGGGACTTTCAGGATAGCATTTGAAATGTAAATAAAGACAATATCTAATAAAAATGCTTAAAAAATAGAAATTAAAAATGTGTGGCACTATTATGAGGTGTGGCCTTTTTTGAGGAGGACTTCCTTGCTGGAGGAAGTGTGGCATTGTATAAGTGGGCTATGAGGTCTCTTATGCTTAGGCTTTACCCAGGGCTGAAGAGATCCTCCTCTTCGCTGACCATTGAAGATAATCGCCTTTGGTTGCCTTTGGATCAAGATGTAGAACTCTCAGCTTCTTTTCCAGCACCATGTCTGCCTGTAGGCTGTCACGCTTCCTACCACAATGATAATAGACTGAACCTCTGAAACTCTAAGCCAGGCCCAATTAAGTGCTTACTTCTATAAGAATTGCTATGATCATGGTGTCTCTTCATACCCTAACTAAGAAAGTAGGGTAAATAATTTTATCTGTAACAATAATTATTCCCATAAAAATTTTAATACCCTCCCTCAGCTTACCCCTAATTCTAAGAGCTGCTTTATATATAGAACCCCTTGCTTCAGTTGGCTCTCCAATGATCCTATCTAGATTAAACAGTGGTCTTTATCATGGGAGAAACTTAAAGTACTCACACACACACACACAAAAAAAAAATACCTCTAGCTTTACCATATTTGCCCTTCCTACAATTCATGACACACTATACTATATTTTCTATTTACAAAACCTCACTGCCTCTTAACTTGCCATGGATGTATAAGTAAATATTTGATTATACGCAGCATCATTCTCACTTTATTATTTTCCCTTAGGTATGACAACCTAAAATAATGTGTCTAAACAGTTTTATGAACCATAAAATCCAAACCTGACCAAATCCCCTTGGTATCAGAGCTACTGTGAAATTCCTTAAACAATTTCCTTTATTAGAGATTTATTGCATAGTGCAATTTAAAGATAAAAATGTTCAGGCACAAAAGGCATTGAAATTATTATTAAAAGTTTCGATATTATTGAAATTGGTGTTTATAAATAGATTAAAAATTTTTAGAGAGGTTTAATCAATTTCACAATGTCTTTTTAAAATTCATTCTTCTAAATAGTATTGGGTCTATCAGGCAGTATATGACACAATATCATTAAAATTATCAAATATCTGTAATCCAACCTGCCAAGCTATGACTTTGCTTGTTACCTCATTCATACAATAAACACACAAAAGACATTTAGGTTTAGTGATGTTAAAATATCTTGACAATTCAAATGAGGAAAGGACCCAGAATCATTTATTCATGAAGTCATTTTCTTCCTAATTCAACAATAAGAAAGCTGACAGCAAAGATTATTCTACAGAGATATGGTTCATATGCTTTATTAAGAGTAAACTTCAGCTCTTTGAAGTGGTCTCAAATTAACCATTGGTTCTCATGAATTTGTTTCTCATTCTTTGTTTTTCTAAGAGCCAGTCTGAAGTATGGAGTTTCCTAAAAAGCCTCCATAGTGCTCCTTTAACATCTTGGTTCCTAAGGCTGTATATTAGTGGATTTAACATAGGGGAGATGAGCATGTAGAAGATGGCAACCTGGTGATCCTGGTCTAAGTCATAGCTGGATGATGGCTTAAGGTACATTCTAGCCAAAGAGCCAAAAAGGAGCAGCACAATCAGAATGTGGGAGCTACAGGTAGACAAAGCTTTCTTCAGGGCAGCAAAGGAGTGCATGTGGGCCATGGCAATACCTATTCGAGCATAAGAACCCCAAATTAAGAAGAAAGGACTACCCACCACAGCAGCACCCTCAGTGAAGATTAGCATTTCATTAAGCACTGGTCGAGTACAAGAGAGCTTCAGCAGAGGAGTGATGTCACAGAAAAAGTGAGTGACCTTGTTGCCACAGAAGGTTAAACGAGTGACCAACACACTGTACAGGAGACTGTTAAGGCTGACCATCACCCATGAGGTCAATGTTATTTGCAGACAGAGGCTATGGCTAACAATAGCATAATATCTTAAAGGGTCACAGATGGCAACATAGTAGTCCTATGCTATGTCAGCCAGTAAGTGGCCTTCCATGCTGCCCACTGCCATAAAGAAAAATAATTGTGTCATGCAACAGTTATAAGAAATGTTTCGAACCGCAGAGAGTGTGTGTACCAGCATCTGAGGAACAGTGATGGTTGTTAGACATATGGCAATCAAGGAAAGCTGGCTGAGAAGGAAGTACATGGGGGTCTGAAGCTTTGGGTCTGAGCAAACAACAAGCACTAGTAGGGTATTGCCCAAAACTGCTGTCAGGTAGGATAACTCCAAAAATAACTGGCTGCATCTCTGGCCTACTGGACAATCCCAACAACACAAATTCAGTCACTTCTGTCTTGTTTTTAGTGGCCCTAAGTTATGGTTTACATCACCTGTAAAGAGGAAGGATCAGAGTTGGAAAAGAGAACAATGCCAAGGCACAAGCACATCTGAGATTCTTCACCTTAAGAGAGTTAGTCATTGGAGTGACGTTTTATTCTTATCCTTAAGCACTGATAAAAGTACTTTTGTTCTTTTAGTAATGGTGTTCTTTTAAGTAAACTAAACTTTCCCAGGATGAGGGTGGAAGTGATTGATATAATCCTACATCCACTCACACAAACATCTACTTACATGCATGCAAACCACACAAAATAATAATAGGGTATAACTATACTACCATGTGTAATAAAAAGGATAGTCATTGCCTTAAACTTGCTTACTTTCTTGTAGTTTCAGTTACATATTTCAGCTCAAAACTTCCATGTCTCTGAATACTGTGCTAATATACACGTGTTTGTGTGGCCATTTACTACAAAATATAAAACCTCTTCCTCTTCAGTGTGTCACCTATCTTTCTTCCTTTTCAAAGTTTTGATAGATTTTTTAAGTTCCTGATTTTCATCAACTTTTCTGTGTGTATTGAATAAGTTACCAAATAATAAAATTAGGTGCATCAGGCATTCCAGTCTTTGCAAGTCAAGAATATTTTCATTTTATATCTGTGCACCTGGTGGATGAAAACATATTATTTCTCACCTTAAATGAGAAGCTCATAGTGTGATGGCCTGTGTGACTCCCTTTCATTTTCTTTGTTTTTTTCTAGTTTTTTTTATTTAGACTTTTCATTCTTACTACCCCTACATTTTATAAAAATGCTGCTTCATGTACATGTTTTCACTGATTCTGTGATGAAAAACTGAGAGAATTTGGGATGTGGGATTAAACAAGGTCTCACTATGTATCCCTGGCTGTCATGGAATTCACTCTATAGAGTAGGCTGTCATGAAATTCACAGGGATAACCTGCATCTGCCTCCTGAGTGTTGGTATTAAAGGTGTGCACCATGAAACCAAGCTTAATTTTTTAAATATGAAGACTGTGGCTTTATTTGTTATAATATTTCGCACAGGTCCTTGAACTTGAAAGTAGAGAAATGGCTCAGTGGAAAGTCATTGCTTTACTAGCATATGTATTCTTTCTCAGAACTCAGACAGAGCTAGGTGTTATGATACACATTTTTCTCCCCAGCACATTTTTCCATACCCTCCTAAACTCAATGATTTTGCTCTATCTTGGCACTTATTATTTTTCATTCCAAAATCTATTTATAGGGTCACCATGGGCACAGAGTTGTCTGAGAACCCCGAGGTCCCCTAGAGGACTCTCCACGTGATCTTAGGACCACCTGTCAGTGGAACACAACTTCTGTTCCAATCCAATCACACAGGACCTGAGACAGCATTAGGGAAGCAGGAAACCCAGCCTGACAAGGGTCACAAGTCCCTTCAGGTCGGCAACAGCACTGGGACACCTGGACGCAGAGTCAGTGGACACTCCCAAGGTCCCTAGAGGACAGCTTCTGAGACAGACCCCGTTTTGGGCTCCAGACATCGGGGCACCTTCCCTGCCAGAGAAGACCTGTCCGCCCTGCCCATGAGGGCTTTGCTGGATCACATGGGGAACCCATCTTGGTTCCCGGATCCCTCTGAGACTAGTCTGTGCAGGTGAGAGTGTGGACTACAGAAGCTGACAGCTTCTGTGACAGGACAAAGCAACACAGGTTCTGGGACAGGTCCTGTTTCAGGCCTTCATCTTCTGCCAGGAGGGAGGTTGGAAGTAGAGAGATAGTTTCCCAGGTTTGCTGAAAGAGGCTAAGAGAATCACAAGAGGAACAATCTCTAAACAGAGACAACTATAACAACTAACTCCAAAGATTACCACATGGCAAAAGGCAAACGTAAGAATCTTACTAACAGAAACCGAGACCACTCACCATCATCAGAACGCAGAACTCCCACCTTGCCCAATCCTGGGCACCTCAACACACCCGAAAAGTTAGGCCCAGATTTAAAAGCATATCTCATGATGATATTAGAGGACATCAAGAAGGATTTTAATAACTCACTTAAAGAAATACAGGAGAAAAGTGCTAAAGAGTTACAAGTTCTTAAACAAAAACAGGAAAACACAACCAAACAGGTAGAAGTCCTTAAAGTAAAACACATCCAAACAGGTAATGGAAATGAACAAAATAATACTAGACCTAAAAAGGGAAGTAGACACAATAAAGAAAACCCAAAGTGAGGCAATGCTGGAGACAGAAATCCTAGTAGAGAAAGCTGGAAACCATAGATGTGACGAGCATCAGGAAATGAATACAAGAGATGGAAGAGAGAATCTCAGGTGCAGAAGATTCCATAGAGAACATCGGCACAACAATCAAAGAAAATGCAAAATGCAAAAAGATTCTAACTCAAAACATCCAGGAAATCCAGGACACAATGAGAAGACCAAACCTACGGATAATAGGAGTAGATGAGAATGATGATTTTCAACTCAAAGGGCCATCAAATATCTTCAACAAAATTATAGAAGAAAACTTCCCAAACTTAAAGAAAGAGATGCCCATGAAGATACAAGAAGCCTACAGTACTCCAAATAGACTGGACCAGAAAAGAAATTCCTCCCAACACATAAGAATCAGAACAAAAACTGCACTAAATAAAGATAGAATATTAAAAGCAGTAAGGGAAAAGGGTCAAGTAACATATAAAGGTAGGCCTATCAGAATTACACCAGACTTTTCACCAGAGACTATGAAAGCCAGAAGATCCTGGATAGATGTTATAGAGAAACTAAGAGAACACAAATACCAGCCCAGGCTACTATACCCAGCCAAACTTTCAGTTACCATAGATGGAGAAACCAAAGTATTCCACGGCAAAACTAAATTCACACATTATCTTTCCGTGACTACAGCCCTTCAAAAAATAATAACAGAAAAAGAAACCAATACAAGGACAAAACCACGTCCTAGAAAAAGCAAGAAAGTTATCCTTCAACAAACCTAAAGAAGACAGCCACAAGAACAGAATGCCAACTCTAACAACAAACACAATAGGAAGCAACAATTCCTTTTCCTTAATATCTCTTAATATCGATGGACTCAATTCCCCAATAAAAGGACAGAGACTAACAGACTGGCTACACAAACAGGACCCAACATTTTGATGCTTACAGGAAACCCTTCTCAGGGAAAAAGACAGACACTACCTCAGAATGAAAGGCTAGAAAACAACTTTCCAAGAAAATTGTCTGAAGAAACAAGCTGGAGTAACCATTCTAATATCTAATAAAATCGAATTCCAACTCAAAGTTATCAAAAAAGACAAGGAATGACACTTCATACTCATCAAAGGTAAAATCTTCCAAGAGGAACTCTCAATTCTGAATATCTATGCTCCAAATGCAAGGGCAGCCACATTCATTAAAGAAACTTTAGTAAAGTTCAAAGCACACATTGTATCTCACACAATAATAGTGGAAGACTTCAACACACCACTTTCATCAATGGACAAATCTTGGAAACAGAAAATAAACACAGTGACACAGTGAAACTAACAAAAGTTATGCAACAAATGGACTTAACAGATATCTACAGAATACGTTATCCTAAAACAAAAGGATATTCCTTCTTTTCAGCACCTCATGATACCTTCTCCAAAATTGACCATATAATTGCTAGAAAAAAGGCCTCAACAGATACAAAAATATTGAAATTGTCCCATGCATCCTATAATATCACCACAAACTAAGGCTTATCTTCAATAACAATATAAATAATAGAAAGCCAACATTCACGTAGAAACGGAACAACACTCTTCTCAATGATACCTTGGTAAAGGAAGGAATAAAGAAAGAAATTATAGACTTTTTAGAGTTTAATGAAAATGAAGCCACAACATACCCAAACTTTTGGGACACAATGAAAGCATTTCTAAGAGGAAAACTCATAGCTCTGAGTGCCTCCAAAAAGAAACTAGAGAAAGCACACACTAGCAGCTTGACAACACACCTAAAAGCTATAGAACAAAAAGGAGCAAATTCACCCAAGAGGAGTAGAGAGCAGGAAATAATCAAACTCAGGGGCGAAATCAATCAAGTGGAAACAAGAACTACTCAAAGAATCAACCAAACAAGGATCTGCTTCTTGGAGAAAATAAAAAAGATAGATAAACCCTTAGCAAGACTCACTAGAGGGCACAGGGTCAGCATCCTAATTAACAAAATCAGAAATGAAAGGGGAGACATAACAACAGATCCTGAAGAAATCCAAAACAACATCTGATGCTTCTAAAAAAAAAGGCTATAATCATCAAAACTGGAAAACCTGGATGAAATGAATAAATTTCTAGACAGATACAAGTTACCAAAGTTAAATCAGGACAAAGTTAATGATCTAAACAGTTCTATAACCCCTAAAGAAATAGAAGCAGTCATTAATAGCATTAATAGTCTCCCAACAAAAAAGCCCAGGACCAGATGGGTTTAGTGGAGAGTTCTATCAGACATTCAAAGAAGATCTAATCCCAGTTCTTCACAAACTATTCCACAGAATAGAAGCAAAAGGTACTCTACCCAATTCATTCTATGAAGCCACAATAACTCTGATACCTAAACCACAGAAAGACCCAACAAAGAAAGAGAAGTTCAGACCAATTTCCCTTATGAATATCGATGCAAAAATACTCAATAAAATTCTTGCTAACCGAATCCAAGAAAACTTCAAAGCAATCATCCATCCTGACCAAGTAGGTTTCATTCTAGGGATGCAGGAATGGTTTAATATACAGAAATCCAACAACGTAATCCATTATATACACAAACTCAAAGACAAAAACCACATGATCATCTCCTTAGATGCTGAGAAAGCATTTGACAAAATCCAACACGCATTCATGATAAAAGTCTTGGAAAATCAGGAATTCAAGGCCCATACCTAAATATGATAAAAGCAATCTAAAGTAAAACAGTTTGCCTCAGCATCGGCGGGAGCCATCTTGTTTCCGGGTCTCTGCCGAAAGTCGTCTGCACACGTGAGAGTGTGCACTACAGAAGCTAACAGCTTCTGGGACAGTCAGGAGCCACAGAGCTTCTGAGGCAGCCCCCTTTTGGGGCTCCAGACATCCGGCCACCTTCCCGGCCAGAGGATACATGTCTGCCCGGCCCAGGCAGGCTTTGCCTCATCAGCAGCGGGGGCCATTTGGTTCCTGGACTCTGCCAAAAGTGTCTGCACAAGTGAGAGTGTGCACTACAAAAGCTAACAGCTTCTGGGACAGGCAGAAGCCACAGAGCTTCTGAAGCAGCCCCCTTTTCAGGCTCCAGACATCCGGGCACCTTCCTGGCCAGAGGATAGGTGTCCACCTGGCTCTGGAGGGCTTTGCCTCAGCATCAGTAGGAGATATCTTAGTTCCAAGACTCCACCAAAATTAGTCTGCACAGTTGAGAGTGTGGACTACAGAAGTTAACAGCTTCTGTGACAGGCCAAAGCAACACAGCTTTTGGGACAGGTCCTGTCTTGTGCCTTCATTTTCGGCGAGGAGTGAGGTCCAAACGCCAGATATCTGTGCACCTTCCATGTAAGAGGAAAGCTTGCCTGCAGAGAGTGCACTGAACACTGAAACTCAGAAAAGAGAGGTAGTCTCCCAGGTCTGCTAATAGAGGCTAAGATAATCACCAGAGGAACAATCTCTAACCAGAGACAACTATAACAACTCCAGAAATAACCAGATGGCAAAAGGTAAACATAAGAATCTTACTAACAGAATCCAAGAACACTCACCATCATCAGAAACCAGCAATCCCACTTTACCCAGTCCAGGGCACCCAAACACATCCGAAAAGCTAGATCCGGATTTAAAAGCATATCTCATGATGATGGTAAAGGACATCAAGAAGGACTTTAATAACTCACTTAAAGAAATAAAGGAGAACACTGCTAAACAGGTAGAAGACCTTAAAGAGGAAGCACAAAAATCCCTTAAAGAATTGCAGGAAAACACAACAAAACAGGTGATGGAATTGAATGAATCTATCCAAGACATAAAAAGGGAAGTAGACACAATAAAGAAAACCCAAACTGAGGCAACGCTGGAGATAGAAAATCTAGGAAAGAAATCTGGAACCATAAATGCAAGCATCAGCAACAGAATACAAGAGATGGAAGAGAGAATCTCAGGTGCAGAAGATTCCATAGAGAACATCGGCACAACAATCAAAGAAAATGCAAAATGCAAAAAGATTCTAACTCAAAACATCCAGGAAATCCAGGACACAATGAGAAGACCAAACCTACAGATAATAGGAGTAGATGAGAAAGAAGATTTTCAACTCAAAGGGCCAGCAAATATCCTCAACAAAATTATAGAAGAAAACTTACCAAACCTAAAGAAAGAGATGCCCTTGAACATACAAGAAGCCTACAGAACTCCAAATAGACTGGACCAGAAAAGAAATTCCTCCCTACACATAATAATCAGAACAAAAAATGCACTAACTAAAGATAGAATACTAAAAGCAGGAAGGGAAAAAGGTCAAGTAACATATAAAGGCCAGCCTATCAGAATTACACCAGACTTTTCACCAGAGACTATGAAAGCCAGATAGCCTGGACAGATGTTATAGAGACACTAAGAGAACACAAATACCAGCCCAGGCTACTATACCCAGCCAAACTTTTAATTACCTTAGATGGAGAAACGAAAGTATTCCACGACAGAACCAAGTTCGCACATTATCTTTCCATGAATCTAGCCCTTCAAAGGATAATAACAGAAAAAAACCAATACAAGGACGGAAACCACGTCCTAGAAAAAGCAAGAAGGTAATCCCTCAAAAAACCTAAAAGAAGACAGCCACAAGAACAGAATGCCAACTGTTACAACAAAAATAGTAGGAAGCAACAATTACTTTTCCTTAATATCTCTTAATATCAACAGATTCAACTCCCGAATAAAAAGACATAGACTAAGAGACTGGCTACACAAACAGGACTCAACATTTTGATGCTTACAGGAAACTCATCTCAGAGAAAAAGATAGACACTACCTCAAAATGAAAGGCTGGAAAACAATTATCCAAGCAAATGGACTCATAAAACAAGCTGGAGTAGCCATACTAATATCTAATAAAATCGACTTCCAACCCAAAGTCATCAAAAAGAACAAGAATGGGCACGTCATACTCATCAAAGATAAATTCCTCCAAGAGGAACTATCAATTCTAAATTACTATGCTCCAAATACAAGGGCAGCAACATTCATTAAAGAAACTTTAGTAAAGCTCAAAGCACACATTGGACCTCACACAATAATAGTGGGAGACTTCAAAACACCATTTTCACCAACGGACAGATCATGGAAACAGAAACTAAACAGGGACACAGTGAAACTAACAGAAGTTATGAAACAAATGGATCTAACAGATATCTACAAAACATTTATTCCTACAACAAAAGGATATACCTTCTTCTAAGCACCTCATGGTACCTTCTCCAAAATTGACCACATAATTGGTCACAAAACAAGCCTCAACATATAAAAAAAATATTGAAATTGTCCCATGCATCCTATTGGATCACCATGGACTAAGGTTGATCTTCAATAGCAAAATAGATAATAAAAAGGCAACATTCATGTGGAAACTGAACAACACACTTCTCAATGATACCTTGGTCAAGGAAGAAATAAAGAAAGAAATTAAGGACTCTTTGGAGTTTAGTGAAAATACAGCCACAACATACCCAAACTTATGGGACACAATGAAAGCATTTCTAAGAGGAAAATTCATAGCTCTGAGTACCTCCAAAAAGAAAATAGAGAGAGCACACATTATCACCTTGACAACACACCAAAAAGCTCTAGAACAAAAGAAAGCAAATTCACCCAAGAGGAGTAGATGGCAGGAAATAATCAAACTGAGGGGCGAAATCAACCAAGTGGAAACAAGAAGAACTATTCAAAGAAGTAACCAAACAAGGAGATGGTTCTTTGAGAAAAATCAACAAGATAGATAAACCCTTAGCCAGACTCACTAGAGGGCACAGGGAAAGCATCCTAATTATCAAAATCAGAAATGAAAAAGGAGACATAACAACAGGTCCTGAAGAAATCCATAACACCATCCGATCCTTCTACAAAAGGCTATACTCAACAAAACTGGAAAAACTGGATGAAATGGACAACTTTCTAGACAGATACCAGTTACCAAAGTTAAATCAAGATCAGGTTAATGATCTAAACACTCCTATATCCCCTAAAGTAATAGAAGCAGTAATTAATAGTCCCCCAACCAAAAAAAGCCCAGGACCAGATGGATTTAGTGCAGAGTTCTATCAGACCTTCAAAGAAGATCTATTCGAGTTCTTCACAAACTATTCCACAAAATAGAAACAGAAGGTACTCTACCCAATTCATTCTATGATGCCACAAATACTCTGATACCTAAACCACAAAGAGACCCAACAAAGATAGCAACCTTCAGACCAATTTCCCTTATGAATATCGATGCAAAAATACTCAATAAAGTTGTCACTAACTGAATCCAAGAACACATCAAAACAATCATCCATCATGACCAAGTTGGTTACATCCCAGGGATGCAGAAATGGTTCAATATAAGGAAATCCATCAACCTAATCCATTATATAAACAAACTCAAAGACAAAAAACACATGATCATCTTGTTAGATGCAGAGAAAGCATTTGACAAAATCCAACACCTATTCATGATAAAAGTCTTGGAAAGATCAGGAATTCAAGGCCCATACCTAAACATGATAAAAGCAATCTAGAACAAACCAGTAGCCAACATCAAATAAATGGTGAGAAGCTGGAAGCAATCCCAGTAAAATCAGGGACTAGACAAGGCTGTCAACTCTCTCCCTACCTATTCAACATTGTACTTGAAGTCCTAGCCAGAGCAATTAGACAACAAAAGGAGATCAAGGGGATACAAATTGGAAAGGAAGAAGTCAAAATATCACTTTTTGCAGATGATATGATAGTATATATAAGTGACCCTAAAAATTCCACCTGAGAACTCCTAAACTTGATAAACAGCTTCAATGAAGTAGCTGGATGTAAAATTAACTCAAACAAGTCAATGGCCTTTCTGTACACAAAGGATAAACAGGCTGAGAAAGAAATTAGGGAAACAACAACCTTCTCAATAGTCACAAATACTATAAAATACCTTGGCATGACTCTAACTAAGGAAGTGAAAGATCTGTATGATAAGAACTTCAAGTCTCTGAAGAAAGAAATTAAAGAAGATCTCAGAAGATGGAAAGATCTCCCATGCTCAAGGATTGGCAGGATCAATATAGTAAAAATGCCTATCTTGCCAAAAGAAATCTACAGATTCAATGCAATCCCCATCAAAATTCCAACTCAATTCAACTCAACTCAACAAATTAGAGAGGGCAATCTGCAGATTCATCTGGAATAACAAAAAAAATCTAGGATAGCAAAAATTCTTCTCAAAGATAAAATAACCTCTGGTGGAATCACCATGCCTAAGCTAAAGCTGTACTACAGAGCAATTGTTATAAAAACTGCATGGTACTGGTGTAGCGACAGACAAGTAGACCAATGGAATAGAATTAAAGACCCAGAGATGAACCCACACACTTATGGTCACTTGATCTTTGACAAGGGAGCTAAAACCATCCAGTGGAAAAAAAGACAGCATTTTCAAGAAATGGTGCTGACACAATTGGTGGTTATTTTGTAGAAGAATGTGAATTGATCCATTCACATATCCTTGTACTAAGGTCAAATCTAAGTGGATCAAGGAACTTCACATAAAACCCGAAACAGTGAAACTTATACAGGAGAAAGTGGGGGAAAGCCTTTAAGATATGGGCATAAGAGAAAAATTCCTGAATAGAACAGCAATGGCTTGTACTGTAAGATCGAGAATAGAGAAACGGGACCTCATAAAATTGCAAAGCTTCTGTAAGGCAAAAAAAACCCTGTCAATAAGACAAAAAAAGTGACCAACAGATTGAGAAAGGATATTTACCTATCCTATCAGATTGGGAACTAATATCCAATATATAAAAAGAGCTCAAGAAGCTGAACCCCAGAAAATCAAATAACCCCATTAAAAAATGGGGCTCAGGTCTAAACTAAGAATTCTCACCTGAGGAATACTGAATGGCTGAGAAACACTTGATAAAATGTTCAGCATCCTCAATCATCAGGGAAATGCAAATCAAAACAACCCTGAGAGTCCACCTCACACCAATTAGAATGGCTAAGATCAAAAACTCCTGTGCCAGCAGATGCTGTCGAGGATGTGGAGAAAGAGGAACACTCCTCCATTGTTGGTGGGATTGCAAGCATGTATAACCAATCTGGAAATCAGTCTGGCGGTTCCTCAGAAAATTGCACATAGTACTACCGGAGGATCCAGCAATACCTCTCCTGGGCATATATCCAAAAGATGTTCCAACTGGTAAGAAGGACACATGCTCCACTATGTTCATAGCAGCCTTATTTATAATAGCCAGAAATTGGAAAGAACCCAGATGCCCCTCAACAGAGGAATGGATACAGAAATTATGGTACATTTACACAATGGAGTACTACTCGGCTATTAAAAAGAAAGAATTTATGAAATTCCTAGGCAAATGGATGGACCTGGAGGGCATCATCCTGAATGAGGTAACCCAATCACAAAAGAAGTCACATGATATGTACTCACTGATAAGTGGATATTAGCCCAGAAACTTAGAATATCCAAGATATAATATATAATTTGTTAAACACATGAAACTCAAGAAGAATGAAGAAGACCAAAGTGTGGATACTTTTCCCCTTCTAAGAATTGGAACAAAACACCCATGGAAGGAGTTACAATGTTTGGAGCTGAGATGAAAGAATGGACCATCTAGAGACTGCCATACCTGGGGATCCATCCCATAATCAGCCTCCAAACTCTGACACCATTGCATACTAGCAAAATTTTGCTGAAAGGACCCAGATATAGCTGTCTCTTGTGAGGATATGCCTGGGCCTAGCAAACACAGAACTGGATGCTCACAGTCAGCTATTGGATGGATCACAGGGCCCCCAATGGAGGAGCTAGAGAAATTACCCAAGGAGCTGTGGGATACTGCAACCCTATAGGTGGAACAACATTATGAACTAACCAGTAACCCCTGGAGCTTGTATCTCTAGCTGCATATGTATCAGAAGATGGCCTAGCTGGCCATCATTGGAAAGAGAGGCCTATTGGTCTTGTAAACTTTATATGCCTCAGTACAGGGGAATGCCAGGGCCAAGAATTGGGAGAGGGGTGGAGTGGAGTGGGAGGAGGGTTTGGGGGGACTTTTGGAATAGCATTGGAAATGTAAATGAAGAAAATACCTAATAAAAATAATAATTTTAAAAATCTATTATATTATAATTAGCAATTTTCCACCCTGTGTTTTTCATTGAATATAATATTTTATCTCACATTTCCACTCTCTTTGATCTTCTGGTGCTCATGTTCCTATTTTTCTATTTTCTGTACCCTTTCAATTTACTTTGGAACAGGACATTATATTCATCTCAGATCATTTTGGGAGTATACAGAGTTAGGCGTGTAGGTTGAGTCATTCCCCCTCTTTATCCATTAAGGATCCTCTCTTATTATTTCCCATAAAAGCTTTCAGTTGGGTATCTCATCACAACCAAGCAGGCTTATATCCATGAGCCTCTCTCTCTCTGGGACTCTTCTAATCCCCAGGATGCTCTAGTTGTGTTTTTAAAAAAAAAAAAAGCACTAATGAGAATGGGTTAAGCACTTTTACCTTCCTACATCTGATGATGATGATGTAACTCACAGGCCTGCTCATTCTCCTTCCTTGTGCTTAGATTCTACCACACTGAGTAAAATACATAAAGCTTGTGAAAAAATTGGGTCTTTAGGGAAAGTATACCTATTGGGGGACACCAACTTAGTCTTTATAAGCTATCAACAATAGGGCAGGAAGAAATCCAAGGGGAAGCTGATTCCCTGTTCATCATTTTTCATAATATGTTTTCCTGTAATTACATGTTTTTAAATACAAGTAAAATAACTCAGATGAATTAGGAACTAGGCATGAGATTTGTGAGACAGCAACAAGATAATTCTGACAATTACTATTTCCCCAGTAACTGACATTTCCTCTTCTCCTCAAATTCCAAACCTTTTCTGTGTTCAATCTATTTTGCTTATTTAGCTTAGAAATGTTATTCTCAAATGACATGATTTAAATGAGTTTTTAAAAAGAAGCAACAAGTGGAGTGAGAAAAATGACATGTTCTTTACCATATGTGTTGATCCTAACTTCAAATCTCTCAATTTTTGTTCTTAATCTGGAGTACGTGTACCTTAAGGAAACAAGAAAGAGGTCATTTGGAATGCAGTATGCATTAAGGGAGGGGAGGTAACATGATACATGTAATATGAAAATAGAGAAGAAGAATTTGAGGAATGGAATACTTTATTATTAAATTATTTTATTTATACTTCAAATGTTGCCCCCCTTCCCAGTCCCACCTTCCAGTGTTCTTTTCCCCATCCTGATCCCCTTTGCCTCTGAGAGGGTCTTCTGCCACCCACCTCCATAACCCCTACCACCATCATACCCACACTCACCTCACACTCCTCCATCATCCAGTGCCTTTCCCTGGGGCATCAAGTCTCTACAGGATTAGGCACATCTTCTTTCACTGAGGCCAGACAAGGCAGTCCTCTGCTACATATGTTCCAGGGGCCATTTACCAGTACATGTATGCTCTTTGGTTGGTGACTTAGATTCTGGGAGCTCTGAAGGGTCCAGGCTAGTTGATACTGTAGTCTTCCTCTGGTGTTACCATCCCCTTCAGCTCCCTCTGTACTTCTCTTAATTCTTCCATTGGGGTCCCCAATCTCACTCCAATGGTTGACTTTAAGCATCTACATCTGTCTCAGTCACCTGTTGGTACAGTCCTTCAGAGGTCAGCTATGCTAGGCTCCTTTCTGCAAGTACAACATGGCATCAGTAATAGTGTCAGGGTTTGTTATCTGTACATGGGATGCATCTCAAATTAGTCTGGTCACTAGATGGCCTTTTTATCAGTCTCTGCCCAGTTTTTGTTCTTGAATTTCCCTTAGACAGAAACAATTTGGGGTCAAAATTTTTGAAGATTGGTGGGTGGCACCATCCCTTTACTGGGGGACATTTATGTCTACTAAAGATGGTCTCTTCAGGTTCCCTCTCCCCACTGTTGGGCATTTCGGCTAAGGTCATATCCACAGGGACTTTCTAGAGGTTCCCCTGCCCCCCAACCCTTGAAGCTGCCATATCAGGCTCCTGTCAGCAAGCATGTCTTGGCATCAGCAATAATGTGGGGTTTTGGTGTCTGCAGTTATAATGGATCCCTAGGTAGGATGGTCTCTGGATGGACTTTCCTTCAGTCTCTCTTTCATTTTTGTCTCTGTCTTCCCTTTGGACAGGAACATTTCTGGGTTAAAAACTTGAGCTGCATAGGTGGCCCCATCCCTCAAATGGGGGCTGTGCCTATCTACTAGAGGTAGTCTCTATAGGTTGTATCTCCCCTTTGTTGAGTATTTCAGTGAAAGTCATTGCCATTGGATCCTGGTAGCCACTCACTTCCCTGCAGTCTGGCACTTTCTAGTGGCTAACTCAAGTTCCCTATCCCCCACTGCTACATTTTCTGTCCCTCTATACTTCTCTCCTGTCCCTTCCAATACCTGTTCCTAACCCTCCTTTTATCCTCCCTCTCCTCTATCCCTTTCAGTTCCCTCCTTCCCTCTACCTTCTATAATTATTTTGTTCCCCATTCTATGGAGGATTGAAGCATCTACACGTTGGTCTTCCTTCTTCTTAAGCTCCAAATGGTTTGTGGGTTGTATCATGGGTATTCTGAGCTTTTGGGCTAGTATCTACTTATCAGTGAATACATACCATGTGTCTTTTTTGTGTCTGGGTTACCTCACTCAGGATGATAATTTTTAGTTCCATCCATTTGCCTGCAATTTTCATGAAGTCAATGTTTTTAATATCTGAGTAGTAATAGCTGTTGTCTAAATGTACCACATTTTCTGTATCCATTCTTCCATTGAGGAACATCTGAGTCGTTTCTAACTTCTGGCTTTTATAAATAAGGCCGTTATAAACAAAATGGAGCATGTGCTATATGCTGTAGCATCTTTTGAGTGTATGCCCAGGAGTGATATAAATAGGTAGAACTATTTCCAATTTTCTGAGGAATCACCAGACTGACTTCCTAAGTAGTTTTTCCAACTTGCCATCCCACCAGCAACGGTGATGTGTTCCTCAGTTGAGAATTCTTTGTTTACCTTTGTACCGCGTTTTTTAATTCCTTCACCTGTTTGATTGTATTTTCCTGTATTTATTTAATGGATTTGTTTCCTCCTTAAGAGCTTCTATCTGTTTGACTGTGTTTTCCTGTATTTCTTTAAAAGAATTATTTATATCCTCCTTAAATACCTCTAGCATCTTCATGAGGTGGCATTTTAGGTCAGAATCTTGCTCTTTGTATGTGTGTTAGGGTATCCAGTGCTTGCTGTGGTAGGAGTACTGGGTTCTGATTGTGCCAAATTGCATTGGCTTTTCTTGCTTATGTTCTTGCACTTCCCTTTCACCATCTGGTTGTATCTGGTGTTAACTGGCCTAGGTGTCTCTGACTGGAGTAGGCTTCCTTGGAGGCAGGTACAACTCTGTGACCTAGGTTAGAGAAGGTCTACTGGAAGGCAGGCAGTGCTATTTCTGGTTTGGACAAGCCTCCTGTATCGCTGGTTAGAGAAAGTCTCCTGTGTCCTTGTGTCCTTTTGTTCCTGGTTATGGCTGACCTCCTGTGTTGCTGGTTATAGCAGACTCCTGGGAGACCAATAGGCTGCCAAGGTGGTGGTACAGGTTTACTGAACTCCCATGGGTTCAGATGGAGGTGCACACTGGAAAAGGAATGATGCTCTGGCAGAGTGGGATAGATCACACTTCTACTGAGCTCTGTGGGGTGGGAGTGGGGGGTCCCAGCTTGGCATGGGTATTGGGGTGGGGATCTCACCTGTGTTTCTGTTTATAATAGACCTCCTTGGACACAGACTGGCTTTGGGGTCCAGATGGAGGCAGTCTCACCAATCTGCCATGGGTTCATGTGAACATGCAAACTGGTCAGAATGGAAAACTTATGAAGGGATTGGGGAGTATGAGATGAGAGGGCAGGATCATTCTCCAAAACTTAAGGTATATCAGAAATCCATGTGGAAATATATTATTTTGTAAGCTAATTAAAAACTGTGAGTTAAAAAAACAGAGAGAGAGAAAGGAGAGATTTACCATGTCAAGATATTGTGTCCTGCCTACACGATGTACAGGCACAAAGATGAAGCAGAGATGGAGTGAACAGCCAACCAATGACTACCCCAACTTGATATCAATCAGGCACTATTAATAATATTCTCTTATGCTTGTAGGAAAGAGCCAGCATATCTGTACTATGAGAGACTCCACACCACAGCTGGTGGAAACATGTAGAGACCCACAGACAATCATTACATGGAAATTGGGGGATCTTGTGAAAGAGAAGAGGAAATCAAATGAGATAGGGAGATCACAAGAAAACTAACAGAGTCAAATAACCTAGACACTTTGAGGCTCCCAGAAACTGAACCATCTCCCAAGGACCTAGTACCCCAGCACATATTTAGAATACTTGCTTTGTCTTAATGTGAGTTTCCCCAACACACATGAGAACACAGGAGTAGGGGCTTACTCTGACTCTGTTGACTGCCTGTGGAGCCTGCTTCCATAACTGGACTGTCTTGACTGGCCTCAATGGCAGAATATGTACCTAGTTCTTCACTGACTTGAGGTGCCAGCAAGCATTTCCTAATGAAAACAATGCCAGATCTTTCTTAAATTCTTGCCAAAACAATTCTATGTGCAATTTTTTATGAGATAGCTGTTGCTTAGACATAGTCAATAATTTGGACAAAGACTGTGAAGATCTAAAAGGCCCTTGCTCTTCCAGTCCAAGGAACTGCCACTTGTGTGAGGAGATGCAAATGCCTGAGGAGAAAAGGGTTTCCATGCCAATGTCCTCATGGGTACAAAAGGCTGACCTATGAAACTGTCACTAATTTCTGTGAAGAGAATGCCTGCCACCATAAAGGAACCTGCAATAAAGACCCTGAACACTTTGTCTGTATTTCATCTACTGGATATCTTATAAGGTTCTGTGAGACAGATCACAATAAATGTGTTCCCAACCCTTACCTACTCATTCTGGGTTCTTCAACCTTTTCTCCTAGTCTTCCATAAGAATTCCAAAACTCTGTCAAGTGTTTGTCCATAGGTCTCTGCATCTGTTTTCATTGGCTACTCGGTGGAGCCTCTCAGAGGACAATTATACTAGGCTCCTGTCTACAAGAATAACAGAGAATCATTAATAATGTCAGAGATTGATTCTTGCCTACGAGATGGATCTCAAGTTGGGTCAATTCCTTGGTTTCTCCAACATCGTTTGTTCTGCCCTTCTTGTAGATTGGACAAATTTGGTGTCAAGGATTTTGTGGATGAGTTTGTGTCCTTTTCCTTCTACTAGGAGTTCTTCCTGGTTACAGGACATGTCTAATTCAGGTTCTGTATCCTCCCACTGGTTAAAGTCTCATCTAGAAAGTCATTGTCATAAATCATAGATGTGTCATGTAAGCAGGGCACATTATCATTGGAGCCTTCCAATCCCATGTCTCTGGTCCATCCTAGAGATGCCCTCACACTATCCCTTTTCCTCTACCAATTTAAATTCACTTTTCAGCCCCCTCTCCTTGGCTTTACCTACATCTTATCCCCATCCCAATCCCCATCTTATCCCCTCTCTCACCCATGTACCCCCTTCCATCCACTTCCAATGACAAATTCAGTTCCTTTTCTGAGGGAGATTCACTTGTACCTTCCTTGAGTCTATGGGACATAGCATGGATGACTGTGACCTCACAGAATCAGTTGTTAATGTTCCTTCTCTTTATAAGTTGTAGAATACTTAGGGGAGTGTTTGTATTGGGTCTTTTTTTAATGTCTGGTAAATTCTGCTCTAAAACCTTTTTGTGGGGATGGGGTTTGGTTTGGTTTGGTTTGGTTTGGTTTGGTTTGGTTTGGTTTGGTTTGGCTTGGCTTGGCTTGGCTTGGTCTGGCTTGGTCTGGTTTGGTCTGGCTTGGTCTGGCTTGGTCTGGCTTGGTCTGGCTTGGTATGGTCTGGTCTGGTATGGTCTGGTTTGCTTTGGTTTAGTTTGGTTTGGAGAGTTTTAATGACTGTTGAAGCCTGGCCTCCATGTTAAAGCATTCTCTCTAGCTTAAAATCACCCCTAGCTTGGTTGTAATCCTTTTATTTCATGCCTTCCAGCCATTTCATTTTGTTAACGTAAAAACAGTTTGGTTGCTGACACAGAAAAGATAGTTTGGCTCAGAGCAATCTGTCTCAGAGAGAGGTCAAGTTGTCCATATGTCCTGTTATGCTCTGAGATTTGTTATTATGGTTTGTTCTTCTTGGAAATTCTGCTAACTGTAGCCTTCACTTAGGACCAATCAAAATAGAGGTCATCTTGAACTGTTAATGCCTTAAATACAAAAAAAAAAAAACCATTGGATAAAGGCCAAACATTCTGCAGCCCTTATGCAGCCACTTATGAGTTCACTGTGTTTTTTCCCTATATAAACGGACCCTGAAAAACATTTAGGGCTGGAGCTTTCAGCCCCTGAGTCAGAGCTACATTCCTGCTGGATCAGTCTTGGTGTTTACATTCAAAAAATTATCCATATCTGACTGAGATCGGTGTTTATGTAATTTATGAGATAACTCTTGAACCCTAACAATGATTTCATCTGTGAAAGTAACTTTCATTCACCCAATGTAATTGCCATCTCAGAGGCTTATTGCAGAACAAGCTCAATCTTTCTAGTTCTTTCTGAACTCTAGCTAGCTGGTTCAACTTCTGACCCAAGCTCCTATCCAAGCTGACTGATTCAGTCTGACTTCTCTCAGATTCTCACTAAATTGCTCTCTTTGGCCTCAAAATAACTCAGTCAATGTGTTCTAATCTTCTTGATCCTCAATCTCTGGCTCATTCTGTCTTCATCTATGTCTAGCTTTTCCTCTGAAACCTGTCTCTATAAAACTGTCCTTGTAAAAACTGCCTCTGAACTACATGAACTGAACTGCCACGAACTCTACTCCACTGTACTGCCTCTCAACTCACTGACTCAACAGAACTCAGAGATTTACATGTTTCTGTCTTCTGAGTGCTTGGATTATAGGCATGTATCACCACACCTGGGCCCAAGCTTTTTTTCCACTTGAAATTTGTTCTATACCTGTATTTCCTTGGACTCAGAGATCTGTGTGCCTCTGTCACCTGGGATTAAAAGCATTGTCTGCATTAAACCCAGATCACACAGACCTAGAAAGTCTTTGGAAGTGATCCTTCTCCAGAACAACCATGTTGCTGGATTAAATATTCTCTACAGCTTGTATTTTCTTGGAGGTTATAGGTCTATTTAAAGTGTTTAGCTGCTCTTGATTTAACTTTGGTAAGTGGTATGTATTTATAGAGAAAATGGTCCATTTCTTTTAGATGTTCGGATTTTGTGAAGTACAGGTTTTTGAAGTTTTGGGGTCCAGGAATAGCTGTGGACTGACCACTCAGACACCAACAGCAGATATGATGAAAGTTTATTGAACACTTAACTCAGGTTAGTTGTTCAGGGTCGTAGTGAAAACTTGGGAGACAAACTGTGAGGCTGGTATGCTATTAGGGCAATATTTTTATATGGAAAACCAGGTTCAATAGCTTAGAATAGAAGAATGCAGCATTACATTTTGGCTAACAAGACACAGTGTTATCAGCTGGCCTTTAAGCTGATTTGTCCTAAGTGAGACAAGTCGGGTGATGGTTAGGGAATTTCTATAGTATTGAGACAGAGCATGAGTAATACAACCATAGTATTTTGACTAATTAGAAGAATTTTTCAGTATCAGCTAAAATGGTTACTTCTGGTAATTGGGTGAACTTGATTTCATCTTATAAACAAAATAAAGTCTAAATACAAAATGGCTGCAGTTATGTTGCTAGGAACAGACCATATCATTCCTCACTTGAATTTGTACCTTAAAGTCAAATCATTGACTCCAAATTTTTCCTTGCATCAAGGGGATCATAGTCGGTTGTTAAGACCATGAATTTCATTGTTGAGATTCTTTTCTGGATGAAGGACACATAACATTGATAAGATATGGCCTGCAGTTAGAATTAACAGTAATATACATAGAGGGAAAACCCACTAAGGTAATAGTTAGGGATGTTAACCAAAGGGACCAATTGAAAATTTTTTCAAACCAGTTCATATCTTGTTGCCTTTCTGGTTTTCTATTGTGGAGGTTAGTTTTGACTTCAGCAAAAGTGTTTCTAATCACCCCAGAATGGTTGGTATAGAAGCAGCATTGTTCTCCTGGAGCCATAAATAATTCTCCTTCCTTGAGGCACAGCAGGTCTAATGCCCATAAGTTTTTCAGGACCACTTCAGCTAGTGAGTCTGCTTGTTCTAGGAATGAGGTGGCTGAATGTAATTGAGCAAGATCTTTTTCTACTTGTTCACTTAATTGTCAGAAATTTTGTTGCCTGGTAACTAGAGTAGCAGTCCCTAACACTGTTGATCCTGCAATACCTACCCCAACCAACATTGGCATTAAAGTCAGTGCTGTCCATCATGAGTGATGGTGATGATAAAGGCCCATTATGAATACATCCTGCAATCCCTTCCTAACATGTGACTTGCAGTACCACATAAACCAGCACACATAATTTGGACTTTTGTTTATTTGTAAAAGTAGTAATAGATAGAAAAGAGGAAAGGCCCAAGATACATGCAAACTAAGTGTTTTTATGAGCTGCTAACAAGTTAGCTTTTTTTCATTCCAAGAGAATTGGACCATTTTATCACATGACTGTTAGCAGTATGACAAATTTCTGAATATAGTAGTGCTGACAATGGACATTTTGGGGACCTAAAACAAGTTCCGTTCCCTGTAAGCCCCCCAAGTTGATAGAAGTCTGCCAAGGACAGGAGACAGTGCCAATTTGGGAGACCAGTTTGAGGAGTTAGAAGGGCTGGGAGTTGAGAGTGGCTATCCCTACATAATAAGGGTTTCTGGAATCCAAGCAAAACCAGAAATTCATGATCATATTTGATGTAAAAGCATTGAAGAACCTAAAGATGGCTTCCATTGTGTTGACTAGCATGACATTGTGTTGACATGGCTATCTATTTAATAGAAGATGCTTGGGGATCTCGAAAGAAGATAGGCTAGTCTGAGGAGCCATCTGGGTTGCAATGACATTTGACCTTGGGCCCTGGTAACTTGTGGTATCTATGTTTGTATTGGATTGGGCTTTGGGACTTGTGCTAGAGGTCCCATTGGGCATAGAACCTCAGGTTTTGCTAGTCACTGGATTGTAAAGGACATTTCAGGGTCTGGTTCTGTCACATAAATTCTGAATTCCCAGGTGCTCCCTGACCCCCAGTCAGGAGAGAGGGGAGCCCAAGATTTAAGAGTTATAACTAGGGAATCACAAGTTCTAGGAACCTCACAATTTAAATTATAAGTGATTTTTTATACTAATATAATGGCTGTAGTCCACTTTTTATCCAGGCACTCAAGCTTCACATCCCTAGTGGTGGCAACTATAATCATTGGGAAACTGAGTAAATGATGATGCTCTTTCTGCAGGGTATGCATTAACATTTTTCCTAAGAGCTTTTCTTCTATTTTGTCATTAGCCCTCCACCCAGTAGCTTGATATGAGCCAAGTCTGAAAGTTTGGGGTAAAGGCTGATAAATGAGGCTAACTATCTAGTTCTGTTCATAATTTGCAAAGATTTGTAGCAATTTTTGGAGGCTGGGAATAATCACCATGGTACAAGTCAGTTGTAACCTTACCCATTCTAGAATCATATAGTCTCTATAGCCAAGTTTTTGGCATGTAGTTATTAGGCCTCACAAGTCCTATGGTAGAACATGAAGTTATCATAAGATTAAAACAAAAGATAGTGGTCAATCTGCAACAAGTCTTATCTTTAGAGGGTCCTCTGGCTGTGGCTAAGCCATCCATTGTCATCCTGAATATCTTGGTGTTTTCTTTAGGCTTCTGTATTAGTCAGGGTTCTCTAGAGTCACAGAACTTATGGGTAGTCTCTATATAGTAAAGGAATTTATTGATGTCTTACAGTCTGCAATACAGCTCCCAAAAATAGTCAGTAGCAGCTGTGAATGGAAGTCCAAGGATCTAGCAGTTGCTCAATCCCACATGGCAAGCAGGTGAAGGAGGGAGGGAGAGAGGGAGAGAGGAAGAGAGAGAGAGAGAGACTTCCTTCTTCCAATGTCCTTATACAGTCTCCAGCAGAAAGTGTAGCACAGATTAAAGGTGTGTGCCACCACACTTTTAATCCCAGATGACCTTGAATTCAGAGATCTCCCTGTCTTAATCTTCTGGAATTCATAGCCACTATGCCTCAAAATTTCTATACCAAGATCCAGGTCAGAAACTTCTATCTCCCAGCCTTCAGATTAGGGTCACTGGTGAGCCTTCCAATTCTGGATTGTACTTCATTCCAGATACAGTCAAGTTGACAACCAGGAATAACCACTACAATCCACCCCTTGTCAACTTGACACAAATAATATCTCATGTTCACATGAAACAATAACATAATGAATACACCTAACATGATATAACTATTCCTCATACAATCACAAACACATTTGTAAATTTACAATGGGGCAATATCCCTTGGGAACATCCTTTTAGTGTCTCAACTTAAATACCAATTGATGTTAAAGAAATTGGAAGAAAGACAAATGTATTCTTTGGCAAAATAAGACAGAAGCATTCATATTACTTTATAATCCTTGTTTCTGCAACTGGTTAAGTGGCCTTAATTGGTATTTATAACTACCTTCCTCTACTACCTATTCTGTATTTCCTTCACCCTTGGCAAGCACCTCCTCAGGTCTTGGCTCTTTTCCTGGAGGATTGACCCATACCTTCATTCCTGATGGGTCTGTGTCCTTTGTCATCCTGCTTGGATTAAGCTGTTGTAGTTTCCCATTGACTTTACTCACAGGACACAGTAGTACTAAGAGACACCCTAAGGGATCTCCTGCATTCCAGGCATAATCTTGCTTACCTCCATTATGGAGAGATAATCCAATTTCCCCATGGTAATCTGGATCTATTACCTCTCCTAACACTGTTATTCCTTTCTTAGCCTGATGGTTTATTTAAGGGCATTAGAAGCCCAAAATGACCAGGGGGAAGTTTGAGCTTCCAGTTCAATGGAATGTTTGTTGTGGCTCCTGGTAAGAGAACTCCCCTTTCTGGAACCAAATCTTCTAGGCCAGCAGATCCTAGGGCTATGGGGACAGAAAGCAAAAATTTAACTAGAGGGTCATTAGAAGGGATAGTAAGTGGAACTATTCCCTTTTCCACCCCTTGATTCCTAGACCCATGGATCCTGGCTTTGGGGGAAACAGTACCATATGTTGAGCGCTGATTCAAAGCATATACTGCCTTATGAAGAACTCTGCCCTAGCCCTCCATGCTGTTGCCACCTAATTGACACTGTAACTGTGTCTTCAAAAGGCCATTCCATCTTTCTATCAGACCAGCTGCTTCAGGATAATGGGGAACATGGTAAGACCAGTAAATTCCATGATTGTGGGCCCACTATCACACTTCTCGGCTGTGAAATGAGTTCCTTGGTCAGAAGCAATACTATGTGGAATACAGTGATGATACATAAGGCATTCTGTGAGTCCATGGATGGTGGTTTTATCAGAAGCATTACATGAAGTGGAAGTTTCTGGATCTATCAGATGATGTAGACATGTGTGTTGTTTTGCCTTGGACAGTGGGCTAGAAGTGGGGTCAAAGTATTTACAAACCAATTTTAAAAGTAGATTTAAAAAAATCTAAGTCTATAATCCTTATTGTAGATTGCCTTAAGCTATTGTGATTAGAAATTTCAGTGGGTACTGTGGATGAAACTGGATGGTCCATCATTGGTTCTGGTCCTGATGACTTTGAGAAGTGGCCTTCTTTGAGGAACAGATGGGAATGGTGGATCCAGGTGTAGGTCCTGTCAACCTTGACTGCTATGTGATTTGTCATGATCACAGTAGAGGGCCCTTTCCAATGAGGGACCAAGGACTTTTTGTAGTGTCTCTTACTGAGGACTAAATCACCTAGTTCATGTAGGTGTCAGACATAGGCCATCATGTATCCTCTGGAGTGTGTGGATTGACTTAGGGCTATCGTGATTAGATTTTTCAGCTAGTAAGTCAACTTTAACATGGGAAGGATGGGAACCAAACATTAGCTCAGAAGGGGGTTACTACATCTATATAAGGAGCTATATAAGGAGTGTTCCTAACACCAAGAACAAAAGGAAGGAGGGACACCCAGTCATCACCAGTTCCCAGGGTTAATTTAGTCAAGATCTCTTTAAGGGTCTGATTCATCCTCTACCTGACTTGAACTCTGGGAGTGATAAGCACAATGAAGCTCTAATTTACCCCCAATGTTTTTGCTAAAACTTGACTAACCTGAGAGGTGAATGTTGGGGTGTAGGAATTCCAAATAAAGATATTATTTCCTCAGTAAGTTTCTTATGGTTTGAGATGTTTCTTTCTTGGCTGGGAATACCTCAGTTCCTCCTGAGAAGGAATCTATAAACAATAAAGGATATTTGTAACCAAACTTTCCTGGTTTTACTTCAGTGAAATCTATTTCTAAGTAAACTGCTAGTGGGGTTCCTCTTTTGCCGCAGACCCTCTGGGCCCCTTTGTCTGCATGGAACGGGTCTCTAGTCTCGGGTGGACAAAGCGTAGGATGAGTGACAAACAGACGCACACAGGAGAGGTCGTGTGGAATCTGAATGTATTTTTCAAATTGAGCATCAGACTTTTTATGCAGAAGACAATAAGGAAGTTGGGTGACATATTCATAAGGTACAAAGGAGGTAACCGGAATCTTACATAAAACAGAGGAATGCTAACACAAAAGGTCTAACGGGAACCACCTGGGATAGAATTCATTGATAACAACTGGGATAAACAAGGGCTCCATCTAAGATTCACTAATCTTAGAAGCCAGGGTCAAGGGCTACATGACCTAGCCATAGTTCCTATTTTAGTCTATTATATAGTCCACCTTCCCCTTAGGCCATTGTAAATACGTGTGTATGGGTGTAACTTCACTATAGTTCTAAGTATCTATTCTGATTTCTCCTTTGATCTGAAACTTCCTTTTTCCTAGTGATGGTAAATTCCTGTGTAAGGGAGTGACCTAGGTTTTATAGTGTAGTACTAGAGGCTATTCTGATTAGCAACATTCCTATTGAATTTCTAGCCCATGATCTTCCTCAAGGACGTTCTAGGACTGTTGGAACATTGGTGGAAGGCTTTAGCTATGTCAGAATTCAATCTTAAAAGGCACTTATAATAGGAAAATACTAAAAGAGAGCACGTGGATCCATACACAAGACTAACACAGGAATGGAAAATTAATGTATGGGTTAAAGGGAATGCCAGACTCCAGGAGAAGAGCTTCCGTGAAGCTCTTTGCCTCATGAGTGACTTTTAAGCCTCTTGGCTTCAGCTGACTCGACCAGAGCACATGGCACTCTTTCTTTCTTTTCTTCTCTTCTCTTTTTTTTTTAAAAAAGCTGAGTTGTATGTGCGTTCCACCTCCCATGAGGATGTTGCACAGATATCTAGTAATTCTTTATTTTTTAAGATATTTTCTTTATTTACATTTCAAATGTTATCCCCTTTCCTGGTGTCCCCTCTGAAAATCCCCTATCCCATCCCCATCCCCCTGCTCACCAACACACCCACCTCTGCTGCCAGTGTCTGACAAATACATCGGTGGATGCTTACAGCCAACCCTTGGACTGAGCACAGGTTCCCCAGTGAAGGAGCTAGAGAAAGGACCCAAGGAGCTGAAGCGGTTTGCAGCCCCATAGAAGGAACAATATGAACCAACCAATATCCCCCTGAGCTCTCAGGGAATAACCACCATCCAAAGAGTACACATGGAGGGACCCATGGCTCCAGCTGCATTTGTAGCAGAGGATGACCTTGTCAGACATCAATGGGAGGAGAGAACCTTGGTCCTGTGGATCTCGATGCCCCTGTGTAGGGGAATGCCAGGACAAGTGCTTGCTGACAGGAGCCTGATATAACTGTCTCCTGAGAGGATCTGCCAGTGCCTGTCAAATACAGAGGGGTTCCTCTTTCTAAAAAGTCTTTACAAATGTTTTGTTTAGAGCTGGGTTTATCATCTGACAAGAATGACATCTAGTGGCAATGTCCTGTAATTCCTTAGTTAGCCCTGGAATGACAAACTTTGTAAATATTAACTCTTTTCTTTTGTTTACTTTCAGATATATGCTGGCATGGAGAGCTCTAGCCTAAGTTTTGCCCAAAGATTTTGGTAGAAGTTTTCTTCCATCTGCTGTGTGTAACCAGTCATCCTTGGTATCAGTATTAGGCAGGAATTGATAGGCCTGGTCTTCTTTGAATAACTACGTCATTCAGGCAGGACTAGGTCTGGAAGGGTCATTGGCAGAGGCTGCTTGACTGCCTCTCTACCCATCACATCTACTTTATAATTACTTATGTCCTCTGGCTTCTACCCCTGTTGATATTTGGGACAATGTGTGATAGCTGGTTTCTTTAGGAGCCAGAAAGTAGGAAGGGGGTCTAGGATCTTTTGTATATTTTTAATTGTCTTTCCTTCTGCAGTCAAGAGACCCCTTTAATAATGTAGTGCACCATGAACATCTGAAGTGGCAAATTGTCTATCAGTGTACATATTAACTACCCTTTTGAGCTCCTCAGTGAGGGCCATTATATCTGCCCTCTGGGCTGATATCCCACTTGGAAGGGGAAACTCCAATCCTGTTTTGTTCACATCTACCACTGCTATCCTTGCATACTTAGGGCCATCTTCCATGTAGATACTTCCATGGGTATATACTGGGAGATCCCTGTTAGGCAAGGGCTGGTCAGTCAGGTCTGGCTGGGTCCCATGTACATATTGCAGAGTTTCCAAGCAGACATGAATTAGTGGGTTTTCCAAGTCCAGGTTAGGTCACAGGGTGGCAGGGTTCAGAGAGCTCCTGGGGGCAAAGGATACTAGGAGGTGGTTGAGCTGAGCAACAGAGACTAATAGTGAGTCAGCAGGCATTTGAGATCCAGCATTGTGGGTGTGTGAGAAGACCCCTATGGCATAGGTGGAAGGTTACAGTAAGAGATTGTCCTAAGGTTAATCTATATGCATCTTTAGACAACAGGGATGTGCCCACTATGATCCTCAAGCCGTTCAGCCATCCTTCCACTATTGGGGTCAATTTCTTAAACAGGTAGGGAACTGGTCATCACCAGGGGCCCAAGGTTTGTACCAATACCCCTTTAGCAATGCTTTACCTTTCATGTACAAACAAATTAAGGGGCTTAGTCACATAAAGCAGAACAAAAGCTAGGTAAGATTGCAGTGCCAATTTTAAATTTTGGAAAGCTTTCTTGTTTTTGGTTTTTTGTTTTGGTTTTTCCCCCTCTATCCATGTGAAAGTTTCCTCCTGTCCCCTAATGGCCTTATAGAATGGCTTATATACCTCATCAAAACCAGTATCCAACGTATACAAAGGCCAGATGATTTCATGGATTCCCATACTTATCTCCTGGTCTGAGGCATCAGGATGCCTAAGATGCTCTCTAAAGATGTAAGAGAGGCCTTGTTGAGACCCCGTGAGCTGGAAACCCAAATATGTCATTTGAGATACACATATATGAGCCTTCTTAGCTGAGATCCTATATCCCAGACCTTGTAGAGTTTCTAGAAGGGACCAGGATGCTTCAATACAAGAGTTAACACCAATGGCAGCCAAAAGCCAGCAACATATTGGAGCAATGAAACATGTGGAATAGTTTTCCTGTATTCATGTAGGTGTTGTACTCCAGTGTAGGGCCTCATGAAAAATTGTGAGGGAGATTTTAAATTTCTTCTGTAGTCCCATCCAAGTCAGCTGCCTGCAGAATCCATTTTCCAGATTTTGCAATTCAAAGGCAAAAGGTGGCTGGCTGTTTGTAACTAGAAGACAGCTAAAAAGAGCACCTTTCAAGTCCAAGACTTGGTTTTAATGCCGTGAAATTATATATTTCTGTGTTTTCTTGAGTGTAGTTAGCCTCATTAGGTTGGGGTTTTCCCTCTAGTATCCTTTGTAGGGATGAATTAGTGGAAAGGTATATTTAAATACGATTTTGTCATGAAATATCTTGATTTCTCCATCTATGGTGATTGAAAATTTTTCTGGGTGTAGTAATATGGACTGACATCTGTGGTCTCTTGGATTTGCGAGACCTCTGCCCAGGCCTTTATGCCTTTTAGAGTCTCAGATGAGAAATTGAGGGTAAATCTGATAGATCTGCATTTATATGTTACTTAGCATTTTCCCTTGCTGCTTTTAAAATTATTTCTTTGTTCCATATATTCAGTGTTTTTGATTATTATGTGGCAGGAGGATTATTTTCTAGTCTAATCTGTTTGGTGTTCTGTAAGCTTTGTGTACCTTTATAGGCATCTCTTACTTTAGGTTAAAGAAATTTTCTTACACAGGGAAGCAGGATGCTCAGGATGCTCTTCAAGACTTCTCTAGACCAAAGAACAAGCCCAGAGCTAAACAAGGAGGCCAATGAATCACACACAACTCACCTCTCCAGACTGTACCAGGTGGACAACTGGAATGGGATTGGTTGGACAGGGTTTCAAGCTGTTTAGTTTGGGGCCTCCAAAGGTCTCTATTGGGAAGCAGGATGCCATTGGAGTCCCACAAGGCTCCTCTGAGACAAATAACAACCCCAGGGCTCAAGGAACTGCATGCAACTCACCTCTGCAGGCTGCCCCACATGGACCAACAGGGATGTCAAGAGGATCTAGGATGACTCACATGGGAATGGTCTTTCAGGCTTCTAAGCTGGTTAACTTTGGGACCTCTAGTGATTTCTTCAGGGAAGCATAACACTATTAGGGTACCTCAATGGTCCTCAAGTCTAAAGAGAGAGCCAGAGCTACACAATCAATAGCCTATTTCCTTACAATAGGCACATTGATAATTTTTGCAGCCTTGACTGAGGCTGAGATTGGCCAAATTGGTCAGTTTTGCTCTTATCATTTAAGGGTCTTTGAGGGCATGCACCTCTCGCATAACCTCTTTGAGGTTTCTGGGCTTCAACCAGAATTTTTGCTATTTTCTTAGTTTGTTTATCCTTTTAACTCTCTCTATTATTGAAAATCTCTTGGTAAATCTTCATTAATTCAGATAAATTTTTATATTTGAAACCATCTATTTTTCTGTATCTTCTTTTGAATGCCAAGTGCTGATTGACCTACAAAGATCACAACTGATGGTTTACTGTTCTCTGGTGCTTCAGGGTCAATCAGGGTATAGGTAAAGTAGGCATCCAGGAGCCTTTCCAAAAGGCAGCTGGGGATTCCATGGAATCCTGTACTACATGATTTAGCTTTGACAGATATGTGGGGTGCTTAGCAGCTGCCCAGACACACACTCCATTAGGATCTGGCAATAACCTTTAAGTCTCTCTATATCTTCATTTGTATTTGGATTCCACTTGGTGCTGACTTGGGGAAATGCACCAAAAATGACTGTAGGGTCTTTGGTGACTCAATTGTTGTCCCTAGAAACAAGTTTATTGACTTGCCACCCAATGTGGTTCCATTTCTCTGTGGTGAAGAGGGTCTGAAGGAGCTGTTGAATATCATCCCAGGTGTATGGAAAAAATAGTCTACAGGAGAGAAATTAAAGTCTGTGGTATCTTAGAAAAGGCCAGATTCTGAGCCTTCCAGTTGTAGCTATCACTAGTGGAAAATTTATGATACATCAGGAAATGCATTTCTCCATTCCAAGTTGGGAAGGAAGAGCTGGCACATAAATGGAAAGCCTCTGTTAAGAAGCTAATGTGGGTACCTGATCGAGTATATGGTAGACTAGTTACAGCAGATGAGAAAGTTTAAGGGAAAGAGGAAGATAGACACAGAGGAGGAGCTGAGGGTGCTGCAAGCCACTTAGGGTCCTAGGTACTGGAGCTTACCCTTAGCATCCAATAAGGAAGTGACATGTCATCCTCAAGTTGAGAGAGAACAAGAGGTGGGTGCAAAATGACATGCTTAGCAGAATCGGTAGGTAAAATAGTGAGGTGGTCAAGATGGTGGTGACCTCTTCTGCCATACTTGTAGATCTAAGGGTTTGATACTTCAATCAATGGGGAGGTTTTGCTAACAGGCAATGACATAAGTAAGGAACCTAATTGAGGGATTGCCCAGGATGAGCGAGAATGAAAGCCTGTATGGAATGGATAGCTGAAGTATGGCTACTTGAATTCGCAAAGGGTTTACTAGGAAAGACTTGGTGACCAGACAGGTTGGCAGCCTTCAGGAAGTCCTGGAAATGACACAGAATAGCTGCAAGAGAAGTGTTAAGGATAGAGGATTGCCCATAATAAAACTATAAATTAAATAGTAAATTATATAGAGGATAATAGTGCCAGAAAATAATCCAAACACAAAAGACAGACACTGAAAGAGCCAGTTCAAAAGCAGACACTGTGGTGTGTATTAGAACTCTCAGATGAGAGTACTGACCATGTCCAAAGGGATGAGTTGTAATCTGTCCCCTTTCACCAAGGGAGGAACCAGAGCTTCGTCCAGTGTCCCCTGGCTCAAAAAGCAATGCTGCACCTATCTTCTCTTATCTGAGCCCTGAGACTAGACCAAAACAAAGAAACCAGAAACAAAAATATGCAAAAACAGGACACTTACTACCTCATGGATGTAGCTGGCAGTTTTTCTAACACTCAATAATATCAAGGGTGTGGTCTAGAGAGTAAGGGGCTATCCCAGATGAGCCCCCAAAATGTTGGGGTTCAGGAATAACCTCACAGTGACCACTTAGACACCAATTGCAGATATGGTAAAATTGTGTATTGAATGATTGAATCAGGCTGATTGATGAGGGCCAAGTGAGGACTTGGGAACCCAACTGTGAGGCTGGTATGATATTAGGGCAGGATTTTTATATGGAAAACCAGGTTCAAATGTTCAGAGGTAAGGAGGGAAGTTCTATTACATTTTGAGTAACTAGACGAAGTATTATCACCTGACCTTTAAGCTGATTGGTGCTAAGTTAGGTAAGTAGGGGTATGGTTAGGAGCTTCCCAGAGTACTGAGATAACAGCATGATTAATACAGCCATAGCATTTTGACTTATTAGAATTTTTCAGTGACAGCTATAATGATTACTTCTGGGAAGAGGATGAACTTGATTTCACCTTATGAGCAAAATGGAGGCTAAATACAAAATGGCTACAGTTACGTTCAAGGGAGCAGATCATATCAGAACTAAGAACTAATGATTTTTTGGATTTTCTCAGTGTCTATTTTTTTTACTTGTATTTTTTTACAGTCCAGTCACTACCCCTCTCCCAATCTGCTCTCCCACAGTTCCTTATCCCATTCCTCCTCTCTCTGTCTCCAAGAGGATGTCCTCATCCTTCTACCCCAAACCCCACTAGGCCTCCCCACTTCCTGGGGCCTCAAGTCTCTCAACAGTTAGGAGCATCTTCTCTCACTGAGGCCAGGCCAGGAAGCTATCTACCATATATGTGTCAAGGGCCTCATACCAGCTAGTGTATGCTGCCTGGTTGGTGCCCTAGTGTCTGAGAGCTCTCAGGAGTCCAGGTTAGTTGAGCCTGCTGGTCTTCCTAAGGGGTCACCCTCCACCTCAGCTTCTCTTGGGCTTGTACCCAGAAGATGCCCTACCCACCACAGGGGAATATGTTCTACTATGTTCATAGTGGCCTTATCTGTGATATCCAGAAGTTAGAAACAACCCAGATATTCCATAACAGAAGAATGAATACAGAAAATTTGTTTCATTTGCACAATGGAATACTATTCAGTTATTTAAAATGAAAACTCATGAGTTTTGCAGGCAAATGGATGAAACTAGAAAATATCCTGAGTGAGGTAACTCAGACCCAAAAGAACATGCATGGTATGTACTCACTAATAAGAGGATATTAGCCAAAAAGTTACAGAATACACGGGATACAATCAACAGAACTCAGGAAGGTTAACAGGTAGCAGGGCCCAAGTGAGGATGCTTCAATCCCACTTGGAAGGTAGAACAAAGCAATCATGGGAGGCAGAGTGAGGTAAGGACCTGGGTGGGAGAGGGGAGAGGAAGGATAAAAGGGGCACATGATCAGGTATTAAGGGAGGAAACAGGAGAAAAGCCATGGGGGCCAGCAGGATGAATGGAAATATGGAACCTTGGTGGGAGGCAGGGGGACCCTCTAAGATGTACCACAGACCCGGGAGGTGAGAGGTTCTCAGGACTCAAAGGGAGGAACCTTAGATAAAATGCCCAACAGTGGGGACAGGGAACTTGTAGAGTCCACCTCCTTTAGAAAGACAGTGCATCACAGAGGAATGGGGTTGTCATTCCACAGTCAAATACTCTGACCCAGAATTGTTCCTGTCTAAAAGAAGTGCAGGGACAAAAAAATAGAGGAGAGACTGAGAGAGAGGAGTTCCAGTGACCAGCCCAACTTGGGATCCATCTCAAGGGGAGACTCCAAGCCTTGACACTATTACTGATGCTATGGTATACTTACAGACAGAAGCCTATCATGGCTGTCCTTCAAGAGGCCCAACAAACAGATGACTGACACAGATGCAGATACTTATACCCAACCAATGGACTGAAGTCAGGGACCCCTGTGTTTGAATAAGGGAAAGGCTGGAAGAACCTCAGTGTTATTTCTATGTCCTCCTTTCTCACTTCTTATTTTTTCAATTTGGATATTCTCACTCTGTCTTTTACTTTATTTGAATATGAGTTTGTCTATCTTGTTGATTTTCTCAAAGAAATGTTTTGTCGACTCTATACTGTTCTCTTTTGTCCTATTTTATGGATTTCAGCCCTGACTTTGATTATTTCATCCCATCTACTCCTCTTGAGTGTGTATGAGTTTTTTTTGTTCTAGAACTTTCAGGTGTGCTATTAAATTGCTAGTTTGAGATCTCCCTAGTTTCTAGTATAATTTTCTTGAAAATGTTTTCTTGAAGCTGAGAATCTTCTCCTTCAATCCCTATTATTCTTAGGTTTGGCATTTTTATAATATCCCAGTTTTTTGAATGTTTTATGTTAGAAACTTTTTAGATTTAACATTTTTGACTAGTGCATCAATTGCATATTCCATGCCTGAGATTCTGTCTTCCATATCATTTATTCTGTTGGTCATACTTACATCTGTAGCTCCTGTTCCTTTACCTAGGTTTTCCAACCCCAGAATTTCCTCATTTTGTGTTTTCTTTATTGCTTCTATTTTCATTTTTAGGTCTTGAACAGTTTTACTCATTTCCTTCACGTGTTTGATTGTATATTCCTGTATTTCATTAAGGGATTTATTTATTTCCTCTTTAAAGGCCTATCTTATCTTTATAACCCTGGACTTGAGGTTGTTTTCTAGTGTTTCAAATGGATTGGGATATCCAGAGATTTCTGGGATATCTGGGTAGTTGGATAGCTGACTGACTTCAGTAGGAAGACTGACATCGAGGCAGCTAGGATGAGGGACATAAGCCCACACCCACAGTGACATGCCTACTTCAAGGCCACACATCCTAAAAGTACCACTCCCTGGGTCAACCATCACACCATCCTAATAGAAACATGGAAGATAGTGATGCTGAGAGTAACTTGGACTGTGAGGGCAAGGCTCAAGAAGTTTCAGACAAGATAAATGTTAGTATATGGCCTAGAAACTATTGTCGTAGTAGCTTAGTAAAGGATGTGGCTGCTTTCTGCCCATGTCCAAAAAACAAAAACAAAAGACAGAAAACAAAAATTTGCCTGAGACTGAGTTAAATGGTTTTTAAATAATTGCATTTTCAGACAAGATTTCAAAACAGCCTATGATGAACTGTGTTGTGAAGTTATTAATGGCCATGCTTATGCAGATCTGTAGTGAAAAAAACAAACTGATCAAAGAAAAATATGAAAGTATAGTTCAAAGACAAAGGGGACATAAGAAAGTAGAAAGAAGTTAAATCTTGTGTTCAAGAAGATAAACAAATTAAGGAAAGCCCTGATGTTAAATGTAATAAAGACCTCAAGTCAAAACTTCACCCAGTAAACTTCCAATGTTTGAAAGGAATTAAAGAAAAGTTTCTTGCTGGATTTAGTGGTGCACACCTTAATCCAAGCTCTTGATGTATAAGGATGAAACTAGCCTGACCTACAGAGTGAGTTTCAGAACACTGAAGCTTTGACAGTAAGGAAACTATCAAAAACAGAAAGCAAGTGGTGGTATAATGAAACCAATTAATTTTGAATTGCCCGAACCAGGGCATGCTATTTTTGTAGAAAGTATCAATATATGTGTTAAAAGGAAAGGAGAAAAGGCTTTATACCCCTTTCTCAATAATATGGATCAGATATGATATTGGAAGACCCCTTATAGATCTTAACTACAGACAGAAAAGAAAAATTCAAGAAGACCAAACAGGACAGGTAACATGAATTGCTCATCTCTCCACATGTGAACAGCCCTAAAACTAGCTTGGACATAAAAATGTCTCTAGCTAAAACTTCAGCTTAAATTAGCCAATAAATTGTGTTGGTTACAGAATCCCTAAGAGTCATCATGTCATCCTTCAGATAGCATGAATGAAAATTTATTACAATTGATTATTGATCAAACTAACTCATAAAAAGACAGTCATCATCCACATGGTAAAACAAGGAGCAAAAATTCATCCTTAACTGATCTGTATACCTTGCATAAACCATACAATACATTTTAGTCCCTTATAGAACTAAAATTATGGTTGTAAGATTCATATATTACAGAATGAAACACCAGCTCTGACAAAATTCATCCTCTGTGATGCTGAGATGGCCTGCTGTTCCATTTATGTGCCTGATTCTGCCTTAACTGATAGTGTTTCCAGAGAGTTGTTTTCAGAACAGATTCAGGAATACCTGCTAATTCCTGATGTCCTCAGTTCATCCAGCCTTTCAGACAGATCCAGTCAGAATTTCAGTAAAGCCCTAAACTTCTAAAACATACAAAGACTAGATAAAAACACTAAAACTAGCTTTCTTAAGTCTAACCAACTTTTCTGATCCCTCCTCACCCCTGTTGCAACTCCATAGGTTGAACAACAATATGAACTAACCAGTACCTCCAGAGCTCCCTGGGACTAAACCACCAATCAAACAAAACATATGGCGGGACTCATGTATCTAGTTGCATATGTAGCAGAGAATGGCCTAGTCAGTCATCAATGGGAGGAGAAGCTCTTGGTCTTGTGAAGGTTCTATGCCACAATATAGGGGAATGCCAGGGCCAAGAAGCAGGAGTGGGTGGGTTGGGGAGCAGGGTGAGGGGGGAGAGTGATAGTGGATTTTCGGAGAGGAAAATAAGAAAGAGGATAATATTTGAAATGTAAATAAAGAAAATATCTAACATAAATAAATAAATGTAATGTGCACAAAAAAAGAAATTATAGATATGTTGTTATTTTAAAGGATAATTTGGAAATGGTCATAATTTTGGGCAGGGAGGAGATTAAGTAGAAAGCTTAGACTCAGAAATTTTTTTTTCAGTTCTCTACATTTATTTTTATTAGATATTTTCTTCATTTACATTTCAAATGCTATCCCAGAATTCCCCTATACCCTCCACCACCCTGCTCCCCTACCCACTCACTCCCACTTCTTGGCCCTGGATTTCCCCTGTACTGGGGCATGTAAAGTTTGCTAGACCAAAGGACCTCTCTTCCCAATGATGGCTGACTAGGCCATCTTCTGCTACATACGCAGCTAGAGACACGACACGAGTTCAGGGGGTACTGATTAGTTCATATTGTTTTTCCACTTATAGGGTTTCAGACCCCTTCTGCTCTTGGATACTTTCTCTACCTCCTATATTGGAGGAACTGTTTTCCCAACTATAGATGACTGTGACTATCCACTTCTGTATTTGCCAGGCACTGGAAAAGCCTCACAGAAGACAGCTGTATCAGGGTCCTTTCAGCAAAACCTTGCTGGCATATTCAATACAGTCTGCGTTTGGTGGCTGATTATGGGAGGGACCCCCAGGTGGGGCAGTCTCTGGATGGTCCACCCTTACATCTTAGCTCCAAACGTTGTCTCTGCAACTCCTTCCATGGATATTTTATTTTCTATTCTAGGGAGGAATGAAAAATCCATGCATTGGTATTCCTTCATGATTTTCTTGTGTTTTAGAAGTTGTATCTTGGGTATTCTAAGTTTCTGGGCTATATCCACTTATCAGTGAGTGCATATCAAGTGACTTCTTTTGTGATTGGGTTACCTCACTCAGGATAATATCCTCCAGATACATCCATTTGCCCAAGAATTTCATAAATTCATTGTTTTTAATAGCTGAGTAGTACTCCATTGTGTAAATGTATCACATTTTCTGTATCCATTCCTCTGTTGAGGGACTTCTGGGTTCATTCCAGCTTCTGGCTATTATAAATAAGGCTGCTAAGAACATAGTGGAGCATGTGTCCTAATTACCAGTTGGAACATCTCCTGGGTATATGCCTAGGAGAGGTATTGTTGGATCTACCGATAATACTATCTCCAGTTTTCTGAGGAACCACCAGACTGATTTCCAGAGTGGTTGTACAAGCTTGCAATCCCACCAGCAATGGGTAAGTGTTCCTCTTTCTCCACATCCTTGCCAGCATATGCTTTCACCTGAATTTTTGATCCTGGCCATTCTGACAAGTGTAGGGGGACTCTCAGGGTTGTTTTGATTTGCATTTCTCGGATGATTAAGGATGTTGAACATTTTTTCAAGTACTTCTCAGCCCTTTGGTATTCCTCACTTGAGAATTCTTTGTTTATTACTGTACCCCATTTTTAATGGGGTTATTTTAATTTCTGGAGTTCAGCTTCTTAAGCTCTTTGTATATATTGGATATTAGCCCCCTATCAGATTTAGAATTGGTAAAAATTCTTTCCCAATCTGTTGGTGGCCTTTTTGTCTTATTGACGGTATCTTTTGCCCTACAGTAGCTTTGCAATTTTATGAGGTCCCATTTGTCGATTCTTGATCTTACAACACAGGCCATTGCTATTCTGTTTAGGAATTTTTTCCCCTATGCCCATATCTTCGAAGGTTTTCCCCACTTTCTCCTCTATAAAAATCAGTATCTATGGTTTTACGTGGAGTTCTTTGATCCACTTAGAATTGAGCTTTCTACAAGGAGATAAAAATGGATCAATTCACATTCTTCTACATGATAACCTCCAGTTGTGCCAGCACCATTTGTTGAAAATGCTGTCTTTTTTCCACTGGATGCTTTTAGCTCCCTTGTCAAAGATCAGGTGACCATAGATGTGTGAGTTCATTTCTGGGTCTTCAATTCTATTCCATTGATTTACCTGTCTTTCACTGTACCAGTACCATGCAGTTTTTATCACAATTGCTCTGTAGTACAGCTTGAAATCAAGCATGGTTATTCCCCCCAGAAGTTCTTTTATTGTTGAGAATAGTTTTTGCTATCCTAGGTTTTTAGTTATACAGATGAATTTGCAAATTCATCAAATTGTTCTTTCTAACTCAGTGAAGAATTGAGTTCGAATTTTGTTGGGGATTGAAATGTATCTTTAGATTGCTTTTGGCAGGATAGCCATTTTGACTATATTAATCCTGCCAATCCATGAGCATGGGAGATCTTTCCATCTTCTGAGATCATCTTCAATTTCTTTCTTCAGAGACTTGAAGTTCTTATCATACAGATCTTTCACTTCCTTAGTTAGAGTCATGCCAAGATATTTTATATTATTTGTGACTATTGTGATGGATGTTGTTTACCTAATTTTTTTCTCAGCCTGTTTATCATTTGTGTAGAGAAAGGCCATTGATTTGTTTGAGTTAATTTTATAGCAAGATACTGCACTGAAGCTGTTTATCAGGTTTAGGAGTTCTCTGGTGTAATTTTTAGGGTCACTCCTATATAATATATCAGCTGCAAAAAGTGATATTTTGACTTCTTCCTTTCCAATTTGTGTCCCCTTGGTCTCCTTTTGTTGTTTAATTGCTCTGGCTAGGACTTCAAGTACTATATTGAATAGTTAAGGAGAAAGTGGGCTGCCTTGCCTAGTCCCTGATTTTAGTTGGATTGCTTCCAGCTTCTCTCCATTTATGTTGATGTTGGCTATTGGTTTGCAGTAGATTGCTTTTGTTATGTTTAGGTATGGGCGTTGGATTCCTGATCTTTCCAAGAATTTTATCATGAATGGGTGTTGGATTTTGTCAAATGATTTCTCAGCATCTAACGGGATGATCATGTGGTTTTTGCCTTTGAGTTTGTTTTTATAGTGGATTACGTTGATGGATTTCCATATATTTAACCATCCCTGCATTTCTGGGATGAAGCCTACTTGATCATGATGGATGATCATTTTGATGTGTTCTTGGATTCGGTTTGCGAGGATTTTGTTGAGTATTTTTGCATCAATATTCATAAGGGAAATTGGTCTGAAGTTCTCTTTCTTTGTTGGATCTTTGTGTGGTTTAGATATCAGAGTAATTGTAGATTCACAGAATGAAATGGGTAGAGTACCTTCTGTTTCTATTTGTGGAATAGTTGGAAGAGAGTTGGAATTAGGTCTTCTTTCAAGGTCTAATAGAACTCTGCACTAAACACATCTGGTCCTGGCCTTTTTTTTTTTTTTTTTTTTGGTTGGGAGACTATTAATGACTGCCTCTATTTTTTTAGGGGAAATGGGATTATTTAGATGATTACTCTGATTCTGATATAAGTTTGGTACCTGGTATCTGTCTAGGAAGTTGTCCATTTCATCCAGGTTTCCAGTTTTGTTGAGTATAGCTTTTTATAGTAGGATCTGATGATGTTTGGGATTTTCTCTGGTTCTGTTGCTATGTCTCCCTTTTCATTTCTTTTTTTTTTTTTAATTTTTATTAGGTATTTTCCTCATTTACATTTCCAATGCTATCCCAAAAGAATCTTCATTCTCATCCACTCCTATTATTCGTAGGTTTGGTCTTCTCATTGTGTCCTGGATTTCCTGGATGTTTTGAGTTAGGATCTTTTTGCATTTTCCATTTTCTTTGATTGTTGTGCCCATGTTCTCTATGGAATGTTCTGCACCTAAGGTTCTCTCTTCCATCTCTTGTATTCTGTTGCTGATGCTCGCATCAATGGTTCCAGATTTCTTTCCTAGGTTTTCTATCTCCAGCGTTGCCTCACTTTGGGTTTTCATTATTGTGTCTACTTCCCTTTTTACATCTTGGATGGTTTTTTTCAATGCCATCACCTGTTTGGTTGTGTTTTCATGCAATTTTTAAGGGATTTTTGTGCTTCCTCTTTAATGTCTTCTACCTGTTTAGCAGTGTTCTCCTGTATTTCTTTAAGTGAGTTATTAAAATCCTTCTTGATGTCCTCTACCATCATCTTGAGATATGCTTTTAAATCCGGGTCTAGCTTTTCAGGTGTGTTGGGGTGCCCTGGACTGGGTGAAGTGGCAGTGCTGGGTTCTGATGATGGTGAGTGGTCTTGGTTTCTGTTAGTAAGATTCTTATGTTTACCTTTCGCCATCTGGTAATCTCTGTAGTTGTTATAGTTGTCTCTGTTTAGAGATTGTTCCTCTGGTGATTCTGTTAGCCTCTATCAGCAGACCTAGGAGACTAGATCTCTCCTCTGAGTTTCAGTGGTCAGAGCAGTCTCTGCAGGCAAGCTCTCCTCTTACAGGGAAGGTGCATAGTTATCTGACGTTTGGACCTCCTCCTGGCCAAATATGAAGGCCCAAAACAGGACCTTTCCCAAAAGCCGTGTTGCTTTGGCCTGTCACAGAAGCTGTTAGTTTCAGTAGTCCACACTCTCACCTGTGCAGACTACTTTCTGCGGAGTCCCAGAACCAAGATGGCTCCCGCGGATCTTGAGGCAAAATCCTCCCGGGCCGGGAGGACACCTGTCCTCTGGCCAGGAAGGTGGCCGGATGTCTGGAGCCCAAAAACGGCGCTGCCTCAGAAGCTCTGTGGCTCTCGTCTGTCCCAGAAGGTGTTAGCTTCTGTAGTCCACACTCTTGCCTGTGCAGACTACTTTCTGTGGAGTCCCGGAACCAAGATGGCTCCTGCGGATCCTGAAGCAAAAGCCTCCCGGGCCAGGAGGACACCACTCCCTTTTCATTTCTGATTTTGTTATTTAGGATACTGTCCCTATGCCCTAAAGTTATTCTGGCTAAAGGTTTATCGATCTTGTTGACTTTCTCAAAGAACCAGCTCCTGGTTTGGTTGATTCTTTGTATAGTTCTTTTTGTTTCCACCTGGTTGATTTCTATCCTAAGTTTGATTATTTCCTGCTGTCTACTACTCCTCTTGGGTGAATTTGCTTCCTTTGGTTCTAGAGCTTCTAGGTGTGCTGTCAGACTGTTAGTATATGCTCTCTCTCTGTCTCTCTCTGTCTCTCTGTGTCTCTCTGTGTCTCTCTGTCTCTCTCTCTCTCTCTCTCTCTCTCTCTCTCTCTCTCTCTCTCTCTCTCATTTCTTTTTGTAGGCACTCAGGGCTATGAGTTTTCCTCTTAGGGATGTTTTCATTGTGTCCCATAAGTTTGGGTATGTTGTGGCTTCATTTTCATTAAACTCAAAAAAGTCTTTAATTTCTTTATTTCTTCCTTGACCAAGGTATCATTGAGAAGAGTGTTGTTCAGTTTCCACATGAATGTTGGCTTTCTATTATTTATGCCGTTAGTGAAGATCAGCCTTAGTCCATGGTGATCTGATAGGATACATGGGATAATTTCAATATTTTTGTATCTGTTGAGGCCTGTTTTGTGACCAATTATGGTCAATTTTGAAGGTGGTACCTTGAGGTGCTGAGAAGAAGGTATATCCTTTTGTTTTAGGATAAAATGTTCTGGAGATGTCTGTTAAATCCATTTGTTTCATAACTTCTGTTAGTGTCCATGTGTCTCTGTTTAGTTTCTGTTTCCAGGATCGGTCCCTTGGTGAGAGTGGGGTGTTGAAGTCTCCCACTATTATTGTGTGAGGTGCAATGTGTACTTTGAGCTTTACTAAAGTTTCTTTAATGAATGTGGCTGCCCTTGCATTTGGAGCATAGATGTTTAGAATTGAGAGTTCATCTTGGTAGATTTTATCTTTGATGAGTATGAAATGCCCCTCCTTTTTTTTTTTTTTTTTTTTTTTTTGATAACTTTGGGTTGGAAGTCGATTTTATTAGATATTAGAATGGCTACTCCAGTTTGTTTCTTTGGACCATTTGCTTGGAAATTTGTTTTTCAGCCTCTAACTCTGAGGTAGTGTCTGTCTTTATCCCTGACATGGGTTTCCTGTAAGCAGCAAAATGTTGGGTCCTGTTTGTGTAGCCAGTCTGTTAGTCTGTGTCTTTTTATTGGGAAATTGAGTCCATTGATGTTAAGAGAAATCAAAGAAAATAATTTTTGCTTCCTGTTATTTTTGTTTTCAAAGTTGTGAATTTGTTCTTGTGTCTGTATTCTTTTAGTTTTGTTAAAGGATTACTTTCTTGCTTTTTGAGTTTCCATCTTTGTGTTGGTGTTTTCCCCTTATTATCCTTTGAAGGGCTGGATTTGTGGAAGCATATTGTGTGAATTTGGTTTTGTCATGGAAAACTTTGGTTTCTCCATCTATGGTAATTGAGAGTTTTGCTGGGTATAGTAGCCTGGGCTGGCATTTGTGTTCTCTTAGTGTCTGTATGACCTCTGCCCAGGGTCTTCTGGCTTTTAGAGTCTCTGTTGAGAAATCTGGTGTAATTCTGATAGGTCTGCCTTTATAAGTTACTTGAATTTTTCCCTTACTGATTTTAATATTCTTTGTTTTGTGCATTTTGGTGTTCTGATTATTATGTGACAGGAAGAATTTCCTTTCTGGTCCCATCTATTTAGTTTTCTGTAGGCTTCTTATATGTTTATAGGAATCTCTTTCTTTAGGTTAGGGAAGTTTTCTTCTATAATTTTGTTGAAGATGTTTAGTGGCCCTTTGAGTTGGGAATCTTCACTCTTCTCTATACCTATTACCCTTAGGTTTGGTCTTCTCACTGTGTCCTAGATTCCCTGTATGTTTTGGGGTAGGAACTTTTTCCACTTTGCATTTTCTTTGGCTGTTGTCTCAATGTTTTCTATGGTATCTTTGAACCTGAGATTCTTTCATATATCTCATGTATTCTTTTGGTGATGCTTGCATCTATGACTCCTGATCTCTTTCCTAACTTTTTAATCTCCAAAGTTATCTCCTTTTGTGATTTCTTTATTGTTTCTATATCTATATTTACTTCCTGGGAAGTTTTGTTCAATTCCTTCATCTATTTGGTTGTGTTTTTCTCTTATTTTTAAGGGATTTTCATGTTTTCTTGTTAAGGGCTTCTACCTATTGACCTCTGTTCTCTTATATTTCTTTAAGGGATTTATTTATGTCCTTCTTAAGGTCTTCTATCATCAACATGACATGTGTTTTTAAATCAGAGTCTTGCTTTTTTACTGTGTTTGGGGTAGCCAGGACTTGCTGTAGTGGAAGAACTAAGTTCTGATGATGTCACATAGCCTTGGTTTCTGTTGCTTAGGTTCTTGTGCTTGCCTCTTACCATCTGGTTTTCTCTGGTATTAGTTAATCTTGCTGACTCTAACTGGAGCTTGTCCCTCCTGTGAGCCTATGAGCCTGTGATCTTAAGTATGTCATCACTCCTGGGAGACCAGCTCTCTCTGGGCAGGATTTGAGTATGAAGAGCTTTGACACAGAGTTATCTATGAGGCACAGATGGAAACTGTGAAAGAAAGAAAAGAAAGAAAGAAAGAAAGAAAGAAAGAAAGAAAGAAAGAAAGAATATGTGACCTTTGATTATGTCAATGCTCCTGGGAGATTGGTTCTCTCTGGGCTAGATTTGGGTATGGAAAGTTGTGGCACAGGGTTATCTCAGGGGCACAGATGGAAACAGGAAGGCTCTTTCGAGGTGTTTGTTGCAGTTTTGGGGAGTTTTTATTGTTTTTAAAACAACAAATTGGATGGGTAAAAGTGGGTAGAGGATCTGGAGGGAATTGGGAGAGGATCAAATATGTTCAAAGTATATTTAAATTTTAATTTTTAAAAATAATTAAAATTAATCATAAAATAATTTTAAAAGAAAATCTTTTATAGATCATTAGGAACACCAGTTTATCTCCTGGTTTATTCTAAATCTAGCTAAGTGATTACCAAGGTTGAACTACAGAATGTTTCTACATAGTATGAATTATTTCAACCATTTTGTTGCTAAAAATATTATTTTGCTTTTTTTTAAATAAGTAATATGGTAAAATTGTATCTATTGATGAATATTTGCTCTGTTTTATAATAACATAAAGGTCCTCCCAAAAAGGAAATCATAATGCAAAACAAAAGAAGCCAGTCTTAAAAAATAACATATAGTATTATTCCTTTAATATGAAAAGTCAAGAACAAATAGGCCATTGATTTCTTACAGCAAGGAGATAAAAAGAGAAGTAATAATGAAAGTGCACAGATTTATTTTTTTAAATTCTAGTAATGTCCTAACATAGATTGTGGTGATTATGTGAAAATGTGAATATACTAAGATATTGACTTCTATATCTATATCTAAATGGTATAAAATTTTAATTTCTTTTTTGTTTTGCTTTTTATTATTTATCTTCACCATCTCCTCCTAGATCCAATCTTACTCACTTCCATATTTGCCACATCATATTTTCTTTTTCTCTCCCTCAGAAAAAAAAAAAAACAACAACAAAAAGAAAAACAAAACAAAATGTGACAATAAAAACAAAGTAAAAGAATAAAAGGCAATCAACAAGATAAAGAAACACTAACACAAAACAAAGCAAAATCATGGAGTCTGTTCCAGGCTTGTGACCTGCTCTGGAGTGTGAATGATATGCCCAATCACGTTCTGTTGAAGAAAGATGATATTTCCCTTTCCTAGCAGACATCAATTGCAAATAACTTCTCAGATAAGAGTGGGACTTTATGTCTACTACCCTTCTTACTGCTGAGATTTTGTCTGATTTTAACTGTGTAGGTCTTGTATGTGTTGTAATAGGCTCTGAGTTCAAATGCGTTCTGTTGTGTCTTGAAGATAATGTTTGCTTAGATTCATCTACCACCTCTGGCTCTTACAATCTGTCCACCTCCACTTCTGTGTAGATAAAGACTCTCACAGTAAGTCTCTCACTGTCTGTACATGGTCTAGCTCTGAATCTCTTTGCTAATTAACATATTCTACCTGAAACTTCCGTGATGATGGCTGTGCAATGATCTTCTCTGAGTCCCGGGATACTATATATAGATTCTATATCAATAAGGCTTTTGAAAAATGTAATTTAATTGTCAAATCATCATTAATATTGTAATATTTCTGACTTAAACTTTCTACTTTCTATTGTTTCGAAATGTTTTCAAATTAGAACAAAATAAATGCAACAATGAAATGAGTCTTTTTCATAGTCAGATTTTTTTATTTAAACAATTATTTTATTAGATATTTTCTTCATTTACAATTCAAATGCTATCCCAAAAGTCCACTCTACCCTCCCCCCACCTTGCTCTCCAACCCACCCACTCCTGTTTCCTGACCCTGGCATTCCCCTGTACTGGGAAATATATAATATTTGCAAGATCAAGGGCCTCTCCTTCCAATGATGGCCAATTAGGCCATCTTCTGCTACATATGCAGCTAGAGACACGAGTTCAGGGGGTACTGGTTTGTTCATATTGCTGTTCCTTCTATAGGGTTACAAACCCCTTCAGCTCCTTGGGTACTTTCTATAGCTCAGCCATTGAGGGACCTGTGTCCCATTCAATAGATGGTTAGGAGCATCCACTTCTGTATTTGCCAGGCACTGGCATAGTCTCACAATGAGACAGCTATATCAGGGTCATGTCAGTAAACTCTTGTTGGCATATGCAATAGTGTTTGCATTTGGTGGCTGATTATGGGACGGATCCCCAGGTGGGGCAGTCTATGCATGGTCCTTGCTTCCATCTCAGCTCAAAAAGTTGTCTCTGTAACTCCTTCCATGTGTATTTTGTTCCCCATTCTAAGGAAGGACTAAGTATTCACACTTTGGTCTTCCTTTTTCTTGAGTTTCATGTGTTTTGCAAATTGTATCTTGGGTATTCTTAGTTTATGGGCTAATCCCATTGATCAGTGAGTGCATATCATTTGAGTTCTTTTGTGATTGGGTTACCTCACTCAGGATATCCTCCAGATGCATTCATTTGCCTAAAAATTTCATGAATTCATTGTTTTTAATAGCTGAGTAGTACACCATTGTGTAAATGTACCACATTTTCTGTATCCATCCTTCTGTTGAGGGACTTCTGGGTTCTTTCCAGCTTCTGGCTATTATAAATAAGGCTGCTATGAGGATAGTGGAACATGTGTGCTTATTACCAGTTAAAACATCTTCTGGGTATATGCCAAGGAGAGATATTGCTGGATCTTCTGGTAGTACTATGTCCAATTTTCTGAGGAACCACCAAACTGATTTCCAGAGTGATTGTCCCAGTCAATGGGAGGAGAGGCCCTTGATCCTGTGAAGGTTCTATGCCCCAGTATAGGGGAATGCCAGGGCCAGGAAGCAGGACTGGGTGAGTTGGGGAGCAGGGAGGGGGAGGAGATAGGGGATTTTCAGAGGGGAATCTAGGAAAGGAGATAACATTTGAAATGTAAATAAAGAAAATAGCTAATAATTTTTTTTTCAAAAAAGTTCATACAAGACTCCAGTGTATCCTATTATAGTCACATCACTTATGCTTTTCCAACACATGCATGCTTTTTTCTTGTTGTTTTTTGATAGAGCCAATGAGTCTAATTCATGCTGATTTTATGTACATAGCTATCAGAACTTCCCATAAGGAGGACATTTGATTAAATGAACATTTAATTTTTAGAAGATGACTTACAGTGCCTTTTATTTTATTGAGTTAGTAAGAGACATGATGTCTGATTGCATCACTTTTCTGATGAAGTTAGAACTGTTTGTATGTGTGCAGGTGGGTTTTATTAGAGGAGAAATCAAAGGCCACTCACAGGTGTGGGCAGGGTGTGGCAGGCTGGAGAAATAGTCTGCCTTTACAGATTCCCATTTACAGCAACCCTGGTGAAGGGAACCACTTTAATATTTCACCTGACCATAATTGGGGCCTCTTGGGGTTAATAGAGTCTCACAGTGAGTATGTGCCTCATGAGCCTGCTTCCATGCATTGAACTGCCTGTGGAAAGGTTTTTATGTAAATTGTTTTTAAGAGAGTATTTAATGGGCAAAAGGAAACACTGTACTGTCTAGATTTCTACTCCATGTGTGATGTTAGGCATAGAGAAATAAGAATTTAATGCTATACCTTTTGTAAAGTAAATACAGAGAAGACAAGAAATAATAAATTATATTCATTTTATATAAAAAATAACATCTATACCAAGAAGACAAAAAAATAAAGCAAAAGGATCTAGAATCAAGAGAAGATATGTTGACTAGAAAAAAATACAGTGTTTGAGTGAAGATGAATGCTGATCTGCAGTACATGCTGATCTGCAGTAAATGGTGATCTTTGGTATACAGTCATGGAATAAATAAAAGTAAAGGAGGATGTATAGACACATTCCATGGCTCTTTGATCCCAGAGATTTGAAAGACTTTAACTCATCTTCTGAGTATTTGGAAGATCTATTTTTTAGGACAGTTAAAAAAAGAAGAAGAAGAAGAAGAAGAAGAAGAAAGAATTTGGTTATGCATATCAGAATCAGCTTTTGTGATTTGCTAACAAAAAAAAGGGTAAGTAGACTATAAATCAAATTCAGATCAATAAAAAACCAAGAGATCCTTATTTATATAGTAGCAATGCAGTAAAGAGATGCAACATGCCCATTGGTCCTTTAGTCAAAGTAGAAAGAAGGATAAAAAAAGTTAACACAAGACCATTTTCTCCTCCACAGCCCGAGTTACTTTCAAAGCACCAGCTAGGAACAAGGAACCAGATGCTATGTGTCTGTTTTCACAGATTGTTTTTCTCTTCTTCAAGATTCATGTAATTGACTTAAGAGACTCTAGTGCTTTTTATATGGATTTCATTATAACTCTCCTCAGCATCCTTCTTTTCTTGTCTCTTCTCTCTTCTTCTCTTCCTCACCACCCCAATCCAGCATCCTGTGATTGCATCCATAGAGCTCAAGATCTGAGAACAATGTTGAAACTGAAAAATTAGGAACAGTACAGGGAAGAATCCTTGACATCAGGCAATAAGAGTATCGCTACTGCATGTTACTACTGCTGACCATGAATAGTAGACTGTCATTATGCTTTTAGGGTATAGTTTAGCTTGCTTGAAAGAAATTGAACTTATTGTCAGTATGATCTTATTTTAAGTAGTGTTAAATTGTACCTTATTTTATATGGTAGCTTATAGTAACCTAGGTCTTAAAGACCATGGCTATTCACCCTATCTTCATTAATGAAATTAGTTTATATTTCTCCATTCTTGTCTTCTCTTCTATGTTCATCTCCACCTCCATTTTGTTATCTGTGCTCTTCTTCCTTGAAAAAGTAATTGTATCATTATACAACTATCTGAGATACATCCACTGACATAGAAAGAATCTGAAATAAATGACAACAAAATAATAAACCCTGGAAAATATAAGGATTAAAAAATGTTTATAGCTTCTGATTTATACATATGTACTGTTAACTAAAGATAGTATAAAGCAGTGGCTCTTAGCCTGGGAGTCATGATCCCTTTGAGGGGATGTCAAATCACTCTTTTACAGGAGACTTGTAACCATTAAATGACACAGATATTTACATTACAATTCATAACAATAGCAAAATTACAGTTATGAGGTATCAACCAAAATAATTTTATGTCTGGGGAGAGGGGTCAACACAACATGAGCAATTATATTAAAGGGTCAGAATTTGAGAACCAGTGGTCTAAAGAGTTTAACTGAGCCGATTGAGGAAAAACAGAAATCTAGACGAGTAATTCCCTGCCAGGGAATGTGAAAGGTACTGAAGAAAACTGCAGCCATGTAACGTGACACTGTGTGTGATTTGAGACAATGTAAGCATCCACTAGCTATCTAAACATTTACAAGGCAAGACATTTTAAAGCATTGGGATAAACACCCCTGACTTATGGACTTAAAAATCTTATTCTGTGTGTCACTAACTTTCAGGTGAGAGACAGATTCTGACTCTGGCCCGGATATATTGTATTTACCCTGAGCTTTAGTTATTCTGCATCAAATAGGGGGAAATATGTAACAATAAGTGGCAAAAAAAGGGAAATCACTAGCAAATATGACATTTAAGTGGAATTTTAACAGATGAAGACAGTAGGGATAATTATATGTTCTTCTAGTTATATCAGTTCTACCATTATTTCTTAGCCATATCAAAGTATATTAGTTCAACAAATGTCTTTATTTGTACAGAAGCATAGAAAGTCATCATGCTAGTATTTACTTATAGTTCTACTTATAGTGAAACCCCAACTTATAAAAATATTTGAGAGCCCTACATGCTGGAGATTCTGTTTTCATGAAAATATAGCTATTAATGAGGTTAGAGGTTAGGGAATTTTCGGAGAGCAAACTAGGAAAGGGGATAGCATTTGAACTGTAAATAAAGAAAATATCTAATTAAAAAAAGAAATATTGCAGGTACTTCTAACTCTCAACCTTACTTACTTTGGTTGTCTTCATGGAACACTATGACCAAAAGAACAAAAGAACAAAGTTCCTTAATGCTGAAGGTTAGGGACAGAATACTGCTCCAATGACTAACTCACTTAAGATGAAGAATATAAGATGTGCTTGAGCCTTGGTATTGTTCTCTTTTCCAACTGTGACCCTTCCTCTTTGCAGGTGATTTAAACCGTGATTTATGGCCACTAAAAACAAGACAGAAGTGACTGAGTTTGTGTTGTTGGGATTGTCCAGTAGGCCAGAGATACAACCAGTTATTTTTGGAGTTGTCCTTATCATGTACCTGATGGCAGTTTTGGGCAATACTCTACTAATACTTGTTGCTTGTTCAGATCCCAGGCTTCAGACCCCCATGTACTTCCTTCTCAGCCAGCTGTCCTTGATTGACATATCTTTAACAACCATCACTATTCCTCAGATGCTAGTGCACACACTCTCTGTAAATCGGAGCATTTCCTATAATCGTTGCATGACACAATTATTTTTCTTTATGGCAGTGGGCAGCATGGAAGTCTACTTGCTGGGTGCAATGGCATATGACCGCTATGTTGCCATCTGTGACCCTTTAAGATACTCTGCCATTGTCAGCTATAGCCTCTGTCTGCAAATAACATTGACCTCATGGATGGTGGTCAGCCTTAACAGTCTCCTGTACAGTGTGTTAGTCACTCGTTTAACCTTCTGTGGCAACAAGGTCACTCACTTCTTCTGTGACATCACTCCTCTGCTGAAGCTCTCTTGTACTCGACCAGTGCTTAATGAAATGCTAATCTTCACTGAAGGTGTAGCTGTGGTGGGTAGCCCCTTCTTCTTCATTTGGGGTTCTTATGTTCGAATAGGTATTGCCATGGCCCACATGCACTCCTTTGCTGCCCTGAAGAAAGCTCTGTCTACCTGTAGCTCCCACATTCTGGTTGTGCTGCTCCTTTTTGGCACTTTGGCTAGAATGTACCTTAAGCCATCATCCAGCTATGACTTAGGCCAGGATCGCCAGGTTGCCATCTTCTACACGCTCATCTCCCCTATGTTAAATCCACTAATTTACAGCCTTAGGAACCAAGATGTTAAAGGAGCACTATGGAGGCTTTTTAGGAAACTCCATACTTCAGACTGGCTCTCAGACAAAGAATGAGAAATAAATTCATTGGAACAAAGAGTTAATTTGAGACTATTTCAAAGAGCTGAAGTATACTTTTAAAAAAGGACATGAATTGTATCTCTATATAACAATCTTTGCTGTCAGCTCTCTCATGGTTGTATTAGGAACAAAATTACTTCATAAATAAATTATTCTGGATCCCTTTCTCATTAAAATTGTCAAGACATTATAAGATCACTAAACCTAAATGCCTTTTGTGTATAGTATATGAACTAGGTAATAAGCAAAGTCATAGCATGGCAGGTTGTATTACATATATTTGATAATTTTAGTGACATCATGTACTGCCTGATAGACACAAGTCAATGTGACTTTCAAACTATTATTTGTAATAATGAATTTTAAAGACATCACAAAATTAAACCTCTCTAAAATTTATATATATGTGTGTGTGTGTGTTTGTGTGTATGTATATATATTCCAATTTCAATAATCTCTCAACTCCTAAGAATATTTTCAATTCCTATTGTGCCTGAATTTTTCCATTTTTATCTTTCAGTTGTACCATCCAATGAGTTACTAACAGAGATTGAATAACTAGCTTCACTATAGCTCCAGTACTAAGAGGAGTGGTCAGGTTTGGGTTTTATGGCCAGTAAAACTTGCCACAAAAGAAAAAAAAATCTAATTGGTTTAGTCTGTTATTGTCATAGATGGAAGCATGGCAACATGAAGGTATATATGGTACTAAAGAGGTAGCTGAGATTTTACATCTGGATCCATATGCAGCAGGAAATGACAGTGACACACTGACAAGACCTGAACTTCTGAGACATCAATGCCTTCCCCCTAGTCACACCCCTCCTCCAATAAAGGCACACCTATTCCAAGATCATACCTCCTAATAAGGCCATTTCTTATGGTCCTATAAGAGCTATTTTTACTCAAACCATCACATTTCCTGCCCCCTATAGGCTTGTACCCATATCATAATGCAAAATGTGTTTAGTCCAACTTCAATAGTCCTCATAGTCTAGAACAGACTCAAACTTGTTTTAAAGTTCAAAGTGTCTTCTAAGATTCACCTATAGGGGTCTTTCTTAACTATAACCCCTGTAAAATCAAAATGGAAAAAGCAGATCACATAACTCCAACATATAATGGCACAAGATATATATTACCATTCCAAAAAGGAGGAAAGGGAACACAATAAAGAAATACTAGACCAAAGGAAGACCAAAAATCAGCAGGGCAAACTCCAAACACTGGAGCTTCATGTATGATGTCAAAATGTTCTTCAGATCTCCAACTTCATACATTTTTATTTCCTTTTGTTTTCTTTTTCATTTATTTACATCCAAAATGCTGTCCCCCAAATCCAACATCCCAGAATTCTTCTACCCATCGTACCTCCCCTTTGCCTCTGAGAGGGGGCCCCACCCCTAGATATCCCCCCACCCTGGGGCATCAAGTCTCTACAGGATTAAGTGGATCTTCTCCCACTGAGGCCAGACATGACAGCCCTCTGCTACATATGTTCTGGGGGTCTTATATCAATTCATGTAAGATCTTTGTTGGTAGCTCAGCCTCTGGGAGCTCCCAGGGGTCAGGGTTAGCTGGCACTGTTGATCTTCCTATGTGATTGCCATCCCCTTCAGTTCCTTCAGTTCTGCCTTCCACTAATTCTTCCATAGTGGTCCCCAACCACATTCCAGGGCTTGGCTGTGAGTATCTGCATCTGTCAGAATCAGCTAGTGGGTAGATCCACTCAAAGGACAGGTATACTAGGCTCCTGTCGGCAGGCAGTGAAGTGTCATGGATAGCCGATGGGATAGATCCCAAGTTGGGCAGGTCGGCTATTCCTTCAGTATCTGCTCCATCTTTGTTTCTGCATTTCTTTTAAACAGGAGCAATTGGGGATCAAAAGTTTTGAAAGGACATTGGTGTCCCCATCCCTCCACTGGGGGACCTGTCTGACCTGTAGGTCTCTTCAGGTTCCATATCCCACTGTTGGACATTTTGCCTAAGGTCACCCACATTAAGTCATGGCATCCTTCCTCATCTCAAGTCTCTAGGACTTCCTAGAGGTTTCCTTCACTCACCAACCCAAGTAGCTACATTTTTCCATTCATTATCCTGGCCATATGGGTCTCTCTCCTGTCTCTTCCCATACCTGATTCTGCTCCCTATTACCCTCCCCTTCTCATCTCCCACCCAGAACCCTCCTTCTGCCTCCCATGGCTATTTTGTTCCTACTTCTTAGTAGGATTGAAGCATCCTTACTTAGGCCTTCCTTCTTGTTTAACTCCTTACAGTTTGTGGGTTATATCATGGCCATTCTATACTTTTTGGCTAATATCCACTTATAGGTGAGCACATACAATGCATGTCCCTTTGAGTCTGTGTTACCTAACTAACTCAGGATTATATTTCCTAGTTCCATCCATTTGCCCAAAAAATTCATGATATACTTGTTTTTACACACACACACACACACACACACACACACACACACGCACACACACGCACACACACACACACACACAGAGAGAGAGAGAGAGAGAGAGAGAGATGTGTATATGTATATATATATATATATATATATATATATATATATATATATATATATATATATATGAATACCATTCTGTTGTGTAAGTGAACCAAAATTTCTGTATCCATTCTTTGGCTAAAGGATATTTAGGTTGCTTCCAGTTTCTGGCTAATCATTATGATGGTGATGATGATGATGATGACGATAATGATGATGATGATGCATATAATGGAACACTTGTCCTTGTAATATGGTGGAGCATCTTTGAAATGGTATAGCTGGAACTTCAGGTAGAACCATTTCCAGTTTTCTGAGAAAACACCAGATTGATTTCCGAAATGGTTGTACAAGTTTGAAAACCCACTAACAATGGAAGAGTTTTCCCTTTCCCACCAGCATTTGCTAGATATATACCATCTATCAGATGTAGGGTTAGTGAAGATCTTTTCACAATATGTAGGCTGCCATTTTGTCCTATTGACAGTGTCCTTTGCCTTACAGAAGCTTTTCGATGTAAAGAGGTCCCACTACCCATTGTAGATCTTACAGTCTGAGCTATTTGTGTTCTGTTCAGAAAATTTTCTCTGGTGTCAATACACTCAGGGATATTTCCCACTTTCACTCCTATTAGAATCAGTATATTAGGTTGCAGTTCTTGATCCACTTTGACTTGATCTTTGTGCAGGGTGATGCATATGGATCAACTTGCCTATATGAGGACTGTTAGACCATCATCACTTGTTAAAAATTCTTTCTCTTTTCCATTGTATAGTTTTGTCTACTTTGTCAAAAACAAATATCCATAGGTATGTGGGCTTATTTCTGGGACTTCAGTTCTATTCTATTGATCTACTTATCTGTTTCTGTACCAATGCCATGCAGTTTTTATCACTGTTGTTCTGTTGTTCAGATTGGGATCAGGGAAAGTGATTCTTCCAGAAGCTCTTTTATTGTTCAAAATTGTTTTGACTATGCTAGATATTTTGTTTTTTCCATATTAAATTGAGAATTGCAGTTTCAATATCTGTAAAAACTGTGTTGGAATATTGATGGTAATTGCTTTGACTCTGTAGATTGCCTTTGGTAAGATGGACATTTTCACTCTCTTAATTCTACCTTTCCATGAATGTGAGAGATCTTTCCATCTTCTGAGGTCGTCTTTGATTTCTTTCTTCGGGATCTTGATATTCTTGTCACACGGATCTTTAACTTGCTTGGTTATAGTAAAACCAATATATTTTATATTATTTGTGATGATTGTGAGGGGAATTGTTTTCTTTATTTCTTTTCAGCCTATTTATCATTGTATAAAGGAGGGCTACTGATTGATTTCTTTGAGTTAATTTTACATCCAGCCACTTTGCTGAAGTTGTATATATGCTGTAGGAATTCTTTGGTGAAATAGATTGCAATGTATTAGTATTAGCTCTTCTTTGAAAGTCTGGTACAATTCTAAGTTAAAGCCATCTGGTCCTGGGCTTTTGTGGAGGTGGTAGACTTTTAATGAGAACTTCTATTTCCTTAGAAGTTATAGGTCTACTCAAATATTTATCCAATTGTCATTTAACTTTGGTAAGTGGTATTTATCAAGAAAAAGTATCCATTTCATTTAGATTTTCCAATTTAGTGACATAAGATTTTTGAAGTAAGATCTAATGATTCTTTAGATTTTTTCAGTTACTATGTCCTCCCTTTTAATTTTTGATTTTGTTAATTTTATATTATCTTTCTACATCTTTTAGTTATTTTGGCTAAGGATTTATCTATCTTGTTTTTCTCAAAAAAAAAAAACTTGGTTTATTGATTCTTTTGTATTGTTCTCTTTGTACCTAATGTATTGATTTCAACCCTGAGATTGATTATATCCTGCTATCTATTCCTCTACTCCTCTTGGGTGTGTATGATTCTTTTTGTTCTAGAGTTTTCAGATGTGCTGTTAAGTGTTAGTTTAAAAAGTCTCTCTGATTTCAATATAAAGGTACTTACTGCTATGAACTTTCCTTTTAGCACTGCTTTCATTGTGTTTGGGTGTGTTATGCCTTCATTCTCATGGAATTCTACAAAGTCTTTAATTTCATTCTTTATTTCTTCACTGACCCAGTGGTCATTAAGTAGAGTGTTGTTTAGTTTACATGAGTTTGTAGGCTTTCTGTTGTTTCTGTTGTTGTTGAAGTCCAGCTTTAATCCATAGTGGTCTAACATGCACATGGTTATTTCAATTCTCTTGTATCTGTTGAAACTATTCCATGTTACCTACTTTGGTTCCCTGTGAAACAATGCTCCACCCTCTTCTTGGACTGACTTAATCCACCTCTTCAATGATGGGGCCTAAAGAAGTACCACCAGATGGGGAAACTCTTCCACCAGGGAAGCCACCAGGCATTCCACCAGGCACACCATCAGCACTCTGGTATAGATTGGAAATGATAGCATTGCAGACTTACTCCAGTTCTTTCTGCTGATGCTCAAATTCTTCCTTCTCTGCAGTCTGGTTCTTAACCAGCCAGCTGATGATTTCATTGCACTTGTTAAGAATCTTCTGTTTGAACCAAAAAAACACATGGTATGACTCATGGCTCTAACTGCATATGTAGCAGAGGATGGCATAGTCAGTCATCAAGGGAAGGAGAAGCCCTTGGGCATGTGAAGGTTATATACCCGTATATAAGGGGCTGCCAGGGCCAGAAAGAGGGAGTGGGTGGGTTCAGGGCAAGGGGGGAGGGATAGGGGGTTTCAGAGGGGAAACAAGGAAAGGAGATAACATTTGAAATGTAAATAAAGAAAATATCTAATAAAAAATAGAATCTTCTGTTTGTCCTCATCATTGATATCTCCTTGAAGTTTCTCATCTTCAAATGTTGCTTTCATGTTGAAAGCATAAAACTCCCATCAGTTTGTGGAAGAGAACTTATCTCTCTGCATCTCATCCTCAGCTTTTTACTTCTCAGTGTACTTTTTGCACTCAATATTCTCCGTAATCAAGCACCCGTGTCATTGGTGATGATGATCTTGTCCTCTTTCTCTTTTTTAAATATGTTTTATTACGTACTTTCCTCAATTACATTACAATGCTATCCCAAAAGTCCCCCATACCCTCAGACCCCAACTCCCCTACCCATCCATTCCCACTTTTTGGCCCTGATGTTCCCCTGTATTAGGGCATATAAAGTTTGCGTATCCAATGGGCCTCTCTTTCCATTGATGGCTTACTAGGCCATCATTTGATACATATGCAGCTAGAGTCAAGAGCTCCGGAGTACTGGTTAGTTCATAAAGATGTTGCACCTACAGGGTTGCAAATATCTTTAGCTCCTTGGTTACTTTCTCTAGCTCCTCCATTGGGGGCCCTGTGATCCATCCAATAGCTGACTGTGAGCATCCACTTCTGTGTATGCTAAGCCCCGGCCTAGTCTCACAAGAGACAGCTATATCAGGGTCCTTTCAGCAAACACTTGCTAGTGTATGTAATGGTGTCATCGTTTGGAGGCTAATTATGGGATGGATCCCTGGATATGGCAGTCTCTAGATGGTCCATCCTTTTGTCTCAGCTCCAAATTTTGTCTCTGTAACTCCTTCCATGGGTGATTGTTTCCAATTCTAAGAAGGGGCAAAGTGTCCACACTTTGGTCTTCGTTCTTCTACAGTTTCATGTGTTTTACAAATTGTCTCTTATATCTCGGGTATACTAAGTTTCTGGGCTAATATCCACTTTTCAGTGAGTACATATCATTTGAGTTCATTTGTGATTGTGTTACCTCACTCAAGATGATGCCCTCCAGGTCCAATCATTTGCCTAGGAATTTCATAAATTCATTCTTTTAAATAGCTGAGTAGTACTCCATTGTGTAAATGTACCACATTTTTTTTTTTATCCATTCCTCTGTTGAGGGGCATCTGGGTTCTTTCCAGCTTCTGGCTATTATAAATAAGGCTGCTATGAACATAGTGGAGCATGTGTCCTTCTTACCAGTTGGGACATCTTCTGGATATATGACCAGGAGAGGTATTGCTGGATCCTCCAGTAGTACTATGTCCAATTTTCTGAGGAACCGCCAGACTGATGTCCAGAGTGGTTGTACAAGCTTGCAATCCCACCAACAATAAAGGAGTGTTCCTCTTTCTCCACATCCTCGGCAGCATCTGCTGTCACCTGAATTTTTTATCTTAGCCATTCTGACTGATGTGAGATGGAATCTCAGGGTTGTTTTGATTTGCATTTCTCTGATGATTAAGGTTGCTGAGCATTTTTTCAGGTGCTTCTCAGGCATGCGGTATTCCTCAGGTGAGAATTCTTTGTTTAGCTATGAGCCCCATTTTTAATGGGGTTATTTGATTTTCTGAAGTCCACCTTCTTGAGTTCTTTATATATATTGGATATTACTCCCCTATTGATTTAGGATAGGTAAATATCCTTTCCCAATCTGTTGGTGACCTTTTTGTCTTATTGACGGTGTCTTTAGCCTTGCAGAAGCTTTGCAGTTTCATGAGGTCCCATTTGTCAATTTTCGATCTTACAGCACAAGCCATTGCTCTTCTATTCAGGAATTTTTTCCCCTGTGCCCATATCTTCAAGGATTTTCCCCACTTTCTCCTCTATAAGTTTCAGTGTCTCTGGTTTTATGTGGAGTTCCTTGATCCACTTAGATTTAACCTTAGTACAAGGAGATAGGAATGGATCGATTTGCATTCTTCTACAGGATAACAACCAGTTGTGGCAGCACCATTTGTTGAAAATGCTGTCTTTCTTCCACTGGATGGTTTTAGCTCCCTTGTCGAAGATCAAGTGACCATAGGTGTGTGGGTTCATTTCTGGGTCTTCAATTCTATTCCATTGGTCTACTTGTCTGTCACTATGCCAGTACCATGCAGTTTTTATCACAATTGCTCTGTAGTAAAGCTTTAGGTCAGGTATGGTGATTCCACCAGAGGGTCTTTTATCTTTGAGAAGAGTTTTTGCTATCCTAGGTTTTTTATTTTCCAGATGAATTTGCAGATTGCTCTTTCTAATTCGTTGAAGAATTGAGTTGGAATTTTGATGGGGATTGCATTGAATCTGTATAATGCTTTTGGCAAGATAGCCATTTTTACAATGTTGATCCTGCCAATCCATGAGCATGGGAGATCTTTCCATCTTCTGAGATCTTCTTTAACTTCTTTCTTCAGAGATTTGAACTTCTTATCATACAGATCTTTCACTTCCTTAGTTAGAGACACACCAAGATATTTTATATTATTTGTGACTATTGAGAAGGGTGTTGTTTCCCTAATTTCTTTCTCAACCTGTTTATTCTTTGTGTAGAGAAAGGCCATTGACTTGTTTGAGTTAATTTTATATCCAGCTACTTCACCTAAGCTGTTTATCAAGTTTAGGAGTTCTCTGGTGGAATTTTTAGCGTCACCTATATACACTATCATATCATCTGCAAAAGGTGATATTTTGACTTCATCTTTTCCAATTTGTATCACTTTGATCTCCTTTTGTTGTCAAATAGCTCTGGCTAGGACTTCAAGTTCTATGTTGAAGAGGCAGGGAGAAAGTGGGCAGACTTGTCTAGTCCCTGATTTTAGTGGGATTGCTTCCAGCTTCTCACCATTCACTTTGATGTTGGCTACTGGTTTGCTGTAGATTGCTTTTATCATGTTTAGGTATGGGCCTTGAATTCCTGATCTTTCCAAGACTTTTATCATGAATGGGTGTTGGACATTGTCAAATGCTTTCTCCGCATCTACTGAGATGATCATGTGGTTTTTGTCTTTGAGTTTGTTTATATAATGGATTACATTGATGGATTTCCATATATTAAACAATCCCTGCATCCCTGGAATAACACCTACTTGGTCAGGACAGATGATTGCTTTAATGTGTTCTTGGATTCGGTTAGCAAGAATTTTATTGAGGATTTTGGCATCGATATTCATAAGAGAAATTGGTCTGAAGTTCTCTATCTTTGTTGGATCTTTCTGTGGTTTAAGTATCACAGTAATTGTGGCTTCATAGAATGAGTTGGGTAGAGAACCTTCTACTTCTATTTTGTGGAATAGTTTGTGCAGAACTGGAATTAGATCTTCTTTGAATGTCTGATAGAACTCTGCACTAAACCCATCTAGTCCTGGGCTTTTTTTTTTTTTTTTTGGCTGGGAGACTATTAATGACTGCTTCTATTTCTTTAGGGGATATGGGACTATGTAGATCATTAACTTGATCCTGATTTAACTTTGGTACCTGGTATCTGTCTAGAAATTTGTCCATTTCATTCAGGTTTTCCAGTTTTATTGAGTATAACCTTTTGTAGAAGGATCTGATAGTATTTTGGATTTCTTCAGGATCTGTTGTTATGTCTCCCTTTTCATTTCTGATTTTGTTAATTAGGATGCTGTCTCTTTGTCCTCTATTGAGTCTAGCTAAGGGTTTATCTATCTTGTTGATTTTCTCAAAGAACCAGCTCCTCGTTTGGTTAATTCTTTGAATAGTTCTTGTTTCCACTTGGTTGATTTCGCCTCTGAGTTTGATAATTTCCTGCCTTCTACTCCTCTTGGGTGAATTTGCTTCCTTTTTTTCTAGAGCTTTTAGATGTGTTGTCAAGCTGCTAGTGTGTGCTCTCTCTAGTTTCTTTTTGGAGGCACTCAGAACCATGAGTTTCCCTCTTACAAATGCTTTCATTGTGTCCCATAGGTTTGGGTATGTTGTGGCTTCATTTTCATTAAACTCTAAAAAGTCTTTAATTTCTTTCTTTATTCCTTCCTTGACCAAGGTATCATTGAGAATAGTGTTGTTCAATTTCCACGTGAATGTTGGCTTTCCATTATTTATGTTGTTATTGAAGATCAGCCTTAGTCCATGGTGGTCTGATAGGATGCATGGGACAATTTCAATATTTTTGTATCTGTTGAGGCCTGTTTTATGACCAATTATATGGTCAATTTTGGAGAAGGTCCATGAGGTGCTGAGAAGAATGTATATCCTTTTGTTTTAGGATAAAAAGTTCTGTAGATATCTGTTAAGACCATTTGTTTCATAACTTCTGTTAGTTTTCTTGTGTCCCTGTTTAGTTTCTGTTTCCACGATCTGTCCATTGATGAAAGTGGTGTGTTGAAGTCTCCCACTATTATTGTGTGAGGTGCAATGTGTGCTTTGCGCTTTACTAAAGTGTCTTTGATGAATGTGGCTGCCCTTGCATTTGGAGCATAGATATTCAGAACTGAGAGTTCCTCTTGGAGGATTTTACCTTTGATCAGTATGAAGTGTCCCTCCTTGTCTTTTTTGATAACTTTGGGTTGGAAGTTGATTTTATTCGATATTAGAATGGCTACTCCAGCTTGTTTCTTCAGACCATTTGCTTGGAAAATTGTTTTCCAGCCTTTCACTCTGAGGTAGTGTCTGCCTTTTTCCCTGAGATGGGTTTCCTGTAAGCAGCAGAATGTTGGGTCCTGTTTGTGTAGCCAGTCTCTTAGTCTATGTCTTTTTATTGGGGAATTGAGTCCATTGATATAAAGAGATATTAAGGAAAAGTAATTGTTGCTTCCTTTTATTTTTGTTGTTAGAGTTGGCATTCTGTTCTTGTGGCTGTCTTCTTTTTGGTTTGTTGAGGGATTGCTTTCTTGCTTTTTCTAGGGCATGATTCCCGTCCTTGTATTGGTTTTTTTCTGTTATTATCCTTTGAAGGGCTGTATTCGTGGAAAGATAATGTGTGAATTTGGTTTTGTCGTGGAATTCTTTGGTTTCTCCATCTATGGTAATTGAGAGTTTGGCCGGGTATTGCAGCCTGGGCTGGCATTTGTGTTCTCTTAGTGTCTGTATAACATCTGTCCAGGCTCTTCTGGCTTTCATAGTCTTTGGTGAAAAGTCTGGTGTAATTCTGATAGGCCTGCCTTTATATGTTACTTGACCTTTCTCCCTTACTGCTTTTAATATTCTCTCCTTATTTTGTGCATTTGTTATTCTGATTATTATGTGTCGGTAGGAATTTCTTTTCTGATCCAGTCTATTTGGAGTTCTGTAGGCTTCTTGTATGTTCATGGGCATGTCATTCTTTATGTTTGGGATGTTTTCTTCTATAATTTTGTTGAAGATATTTGCTGGCCCTTTAAGTTGAAAATCTTCATTCTCATCAACTCCTATTATCCGTAGGTTTGATCTTCTCATTGTGTCCTAGATTTCCTGGATGTTTTGTGAGTTAGGATCTTTTTGCATTTTGTATTTTCTTTGATTGTTGTGCCGATGTTCTCTAATGAATCTTCTACACCTGAGATTCCCTCTTCTATCTTTTGTATTCTGTTGCTGATGCTCGCACCTATGGTTCCAGATTTCTTTCCTAGGGTTTCTATCTCCAGAGTTGCCTCACTTTGGGTTTTCTTTATTGTGTCTACTTCCCTTTTTGCATCTTGGATGGTTTTATTCAATTCCATCACCTGTTTGGTCGTGTTTTCCTCCAATTCTTTAAGGAATTTTTGTGTTTCCTCTTTAAGGTCTTCTACCTGTTTAGCAGTGTTCTCCTGTATTTCTTTAAGTGAATTATTAAAGTCCTTCTTGATGTCCTCTACCATCATCATGAGATATGCTTTTAAATCTGGGTCTTGCTTTTCGGGTGTGTTGGGGTGCCCAGGACTAGGTGGGGTGGAAGTGCTGCATTCTGATGATGGTGAGTGGTCTTGATTTCTGTTAGTAGGAGTCTTATGTTTGCCTTTCACCATCTGGTAATATCTGAAGCTAGTTGTTATAGTTGTCTCTGGTTAGAGCTTGCTCCTCAGGTGCCTCTGTTAGCTTCTATCAGCAGACCTGGAAGACTAGATCTCTACTTAGTTTCAGTGGTCAGAGTATTCTCTGCAGGCAAGCTCTCTTCTTGCATGGAAGGTGCCCACATATCTGGTGTTCGAACCTGCCTCCTGGCAGAAGTTGTGTTCCACTCATCAGAGGTCTTAAGATCCCATGGATGGTCCTGTGAGGACCTTGGGGGTGTCCGGAAACTCCGCACACAAGGCACCCCGGTGCTGGAGTGGACCCAAAGGGACTTGTGCCCCTGATCAGGCCGGGTTATCTGCTTCCCTAGTTAATGCAGTCTCAGGTCCTGCTCGATTGGTTTGGAGCAGATGCTCTGTTCCACTCACCAGAGGTCTTAGGATCCCGTGAGGAATCCTGTGTGGGTCCTTGCAGGTGTCCAGAGACTCCGAGGGCAAGACACCCTGGTGCTGGAGTGGATCCGAAGGCCTTGTTCTCTTTCTTGTGCTCTTATTTACAGCAGAAATTTGAGGATGCCATTGGCATCGATGTCAAAAGTAACCTCAATCTGAGGAAACACACAGGGTGCTGGAGGTATGGCTGTGAGCTCAAACTTGCCAAGCAGGTTGCTGTCCTTATTCATAGTCCTTTCACCTTAACACACCTGAATAAGTACACCTGGCGAAAGAAAGTCTGTCTCTGCTTGGTGGGAGTGGTGGTATTGTGCTTGATAAGGACAGTCCTGACTCCACCAGCAGTTTCAATACCAAAGAAGAGAGGAGTGACATCCAAGAGCAGCAAACCCTGAACATTCTCAGAATTGTCTCCAGTAAATGGCTGTCTGGACAGCTACACCACAGGCAACAGCTTCATCATTGTTAATGCTCTTATTCAGCTTTTTTCCATTGAAGAAGTCTTGCAGAGATTTCTGAGTCTTGGAGATTCTGGTAGAACCACCTATCAAGACAACATCATAGATCTTTGACTTGTCTAGTTTGGCATCTTGAAGAACCTTCATTACAGGGTTGAGTGTGCCACAGAACAGGTCAGCATTCATTCTTCAAATTTAGCCCAGGTATTGGAGGTATAGAACTCAATTCCCTCATAGAGAGAATCAATCTCAATACTGGCCAGGGTTCTGGAAGAGAGGGTGAATTGACCCACTCACAGGCAGTGCAGAGATGCCTGACAGCTCTCTAGTTCTCGCTGATGTCCTTCTAGTGCTTTCCCTTAAACTCAGCAATGAAATGGTTGACCATTCAGTTGTCAAAGTGTTCTCCACCCAAATGGGTGTCTCCAGCTATTGATTTAACTTCAAAAATTCCATCCTCAATAGCGAGGATTGACACATCAAAAGTGCCACCTCAAAAATCAGCACATTCCTTTTGGCTCCAACCTTCTTATCTAAGCCATAAGCAATAGCAGCAGCAGTTGGTTCATTGATAATTTGAAGTACATTGAGGCCAGAAATAGTTCTATCATCTTTTGTTGCCTGTCTCTGAGAGTCATTGGAGTAAGCTAGCACTGTGACCACAGCATTGGTAACAGTCTTTCCAAGCTAAGCTTCTGCAATTTCTTTCATCTTTGTCAGAACCATTGAGGACACTTCCTCTAGTTAGAAACTTTTTGTCTTCCCTTTATACTCAACTTGGACTTTGGGCCTGCCTGCATCATTTAGCACCATGACGAACCAGTGCTTCATATCAGACTGAACAACAGCATCATCAAACCTATGTCTGATCAGACATTTAGCATCAAAAACTGTTCGTGAGGTTCTTTGCAACCTGATTTTTGGTCACATGCCCAATTACTTGTTCTGTGTCTGTGAAAGCAACATAGCTCTGTGTGGTGCAGTTACCCTGGACATTGGCAATTATTTCCACATTTCCATGCAGGAAGACATCCACACAAGAGTAGGTGGTGCCAAGATCAATGCCATATGCAGGTCCCTTAGACACGGTTGCTTGTGTGTAGGCCCTGCTACACTGTCAACGAGACCACAGAAATGCCAGAGAGCTGCCTCTGCATTCAGTAAGACCTAAGGTCAATTCCTTGTGCTTCAGCTATGTTGGGATATGCAGGGCTTGCTCTGGTAAGGGCTCTGGCGGCGTCATATTACCCTGGCTGTTGTTGGACTTGTTTCTACACTGGCCTTTAGCCATCTGGGCTTTGCAGTTATAGATTTAGATGCTGACTTCTGAATTTATCTTTATTGGGTGGTTATTTTTTGGATGATTTTCCCCTTTGGTTTCTGTTTCCTTTGATGAGTGGCCTGAGTGGTCTGAAGTTCCAGTGACTAGCTAGTCTTCAGGTCCAATAGAGTATCTCCCCTGGGATTTTTGTGCCTCTGAGGCCTCTGGAGATTTGGGTGCTAACATTGCCTCTGGGATCCCTAGTACAAGCATGGTCTGGAGTCCTTCATGCCAGTAGGCCCCCAGGGAAACAGGCTAGGTGTGGACTGAAAATGGAGTCCAGGGTACTGTGTTTTAGGAGAATATGGTGGAAAAGTGTGTGGGGTAGGGTCTTAAATATTTTTTTTTCTCATGCCGGCAGTAATTGAGTAAAGCAGGCAGAATTGTAGGGCAGAAGATGGAGCATAGGGTATGGGGTACAATTTACCTCTCTTTAGAGGTGATTTCATGGGTATTAGTGGGCACTGTCTTGAAAAAGGAGGGGCTTACCTGGTGCCTCTAGGACCAACAGGCCTTCAGGAAAGCAGGAGAGTGTAGAGCAGGGCATGGCATGCGGTGCAGTTTACTGCTGTTGCCCTGTTTGTTTTCTAATAGGAGACAGAAAGGGAGTGGATCTGAGTGAGAAGAGAGGTGGAGAGTCAATGGGAGGAGTAGGTGCAGGGGAAGTTATGTGAGAGGAAATTGATTTCAGTAAAAGGAAAAGACAAAAAATAAGGATAAGTTGACTTCTTTCCCTATTTATATCCTTTCTATTTCTTTTTCTTATCTTACTGTTTTTCAATAGATCTTAGTAGGAACTCTGAGTTTTTCTCCATTTCATATGAAATTGACTACAGATTTGCCATACATAGCTTTTATTATGTTGAAGCAATCTCCCATCACCCCTACCCTTTTCATGACTGTCTTCCTAAGGAAAAGTTGGATTTTGTTGAATATTTTTCTGAGTTTAATGAGATGATCACATAATTTCAGCATTTGAGTGTATTTATGTGATAGATGGCATATATTGACTTACATACAATGATCCATCCATGTGTTTCAGGAATGAAATAAACTTGGTTGTAATGATGAATTCTCATTCATTTATTTGAAATAATTTTTGATAATTTTATACATGGGTGCTATATTTACATCATTTTCTCATCTCTTTTTTTCACCCCCAACTAGTCTTGTTTCTTCTACTGCCTTTCAAATTCATGACCTTTCTCTTACTCAATATTCATTTACACACACACATACACACACACACACAAACACACACAGACACTCACATCCCTAACTGAGTCCATTTAGTGTCGCTTATATGCAATACATCCTGCTCCATATATGTTAAGGTTTATTGTTAAGTTTTCCTGTCATGTCTAGAAGATAATATCTTCTGGCCCTCTGGCCCTTACAATCTTTTCACCTCCTCATCTGTGATTTCCCCTTAACATAAGGTGTAGAAATTCTGTTGTAGATGTATTGGTTGGGGCTGAGTAGCCAATAGACACACACTCTCTACATGTATAAATTATGGATTTCTGATATCAGTGACCTATACTAAGCTCTATATAACAGTTAATGGATAAAAATGGAAAAATTGTTTCACTATAAGCATTTAATGTATTACATTACAATGAGAGGACAGATTCTAAAAATGATATTGTGAAAATATTCAGAAACTGTTCCCTATTCCACAATTTATGCAAAATCCACTTGTGTGAATAACAGATTTATAATTCACATCAGTTTCTCTCTGAAGAGAGTATTTGAAAAAACATCACTAAAACAATGGCAGTTCTTAATACCACACTGATTTGATATCATTTAACTTATGTTTCTCTAGGTTACAGGGTTCACAAGTAAAATGAGATGTTTGGGTTTAGTGATTTTAAAGAATATTCTTAGTTTCACTGAGATAAGATTGATTCACCACGAGCCAAGAGAGTCCAGAACTATTCATTCATTAACTCACTCATTCCTAATCCAACCAATGGAGTGTTGATAGCAAAAACTATTCCATAAGAATATGATTCATAGACATTATGAAGAGACCACTTCACCTATCTGCAGTGTTTTCAGACTAACCCTTGCCTCTCAGGAGATTCACTGGCATGTGTTGTGGGAAATCCAAGCTGGACACTGCCTGAGATATAGTTTCCTAAAAAGCCTCCATAGAGCTCCTTTAACTTCCTGGTTCCTGAGGCTGTAGATTAGTGGATTTAACATGGGAGAAATGAGTGTGTAAAAGATGGCAACCTGGCGATCTTGTTCTAGATTGTAGCTGGATGATGGCTTGAGGTACATGTGAACCAAAGAACCAAACAGAAACATCACAACAAGAACATGAGAGCTACAAGTGGACAGAGCTTTCTGCAGGGCAGCAACTGAGTGCATGTGGGCTATAACAATACCTATGCGAACATAGGAGCCAAAAATAAAGAAAATGGGGCTTACCACCACAGCTACACCCTCAGTGAAGATTAACATTTCATTGACCACTGGTCGAGTACAGGAGAGCTTCAGTAGAGGAGTGATGTCACAAAAGAAATGGGTGACCTTGTTGCCACAGAAGGTTAAACGAGTGACCAACACACTGTACAGGAGACTGTTAAGGCTGACCACCACCCATGAGGTCAATGTTATTCGCAGACAGAGGCTATGGCTGACAATGGAAGAATATCTTAAAGGGTCACAGATGGCAACATAGCGGTCATATGCCATTGCACCAAGCAAGTGAACTTCCATACTGCCCACTGTCATAAAGGAAAAGAGCTGTGTCATGCAGCAGTTATAGGAAATGGTTCTGTTTACAGAAAGTGTGTGCACCAGCATCTGGGGAACAATGATAGTTGTTAGAGATATGTCAATCAAGGAAAGCTGACTGAGAAGGAAGTACATGGGGGTATGAAGCTTGGGGTCTGAGCAAGCAACAAGCACTAGTAGGGTATTGCCCAAAACTGCCATCAGGTACATGATAAGGACAACTCCAAAAATAACTGGCTGCATCTCTGGCTGGCTGGACAATCCCAACAACACAAATTCAGTCACTTCTGTCCTGTTTTTAGTAGCCATAAATCGTGCCCTACATCACCTGTAAAAAGGGAAGAAGATCAGAGCTGGAAAAGAAGAAGATATCAGAGCCCAGCCATATCACAGGTATCTGCATCCCAGATTGGGTAACTGGGGAACTTGTGAAACCTGTGCTTTTTAATTAAAAATCATCATAAACATTTAAAAAAAATGTTAAGCCACTCTCTGGAGTGAAGATATTCTTCTCACTTTAAGCACCAAGAAACTCAGTTTTGTTCTTCTGATAACTGTGTTGCATAAAATCAACTAAACTTACTCAAGGTGTGAACAGATGTAAGTAAGATAAGCTCTGATTTTTTTTAGTGGCTATTTTCCTCACAGAATTTGATTCTCACACCTTTTCAAATCAAAATTTCAGTATAAATGGATCAAGAGGAATACCAGCCTTTGCATGCTGCTGTACAAATAGACATTTTGATAATGTAATAGATTTATAACTATTTAGTCTTAGCTCCTCAGTGGTCTGTACTTTTATGCCTCTGAATAATATGTTGCTATTTTATATATACACACTTGACATTTGTGTTTAATCAAATTAAGATCTCTTTTAGCCTTCTTTTAAAACATTAAAAATTATCTTTTTAGAATATTTTACTCTTTCCCTTTCCTCAATTTTAATAATAATTTTAGCTATCTGATTTTATCTGATTCATTCATAAAACTTGAAATAATGTAACAATGGTAGCAGACATTCTCAGACTTTGAATGTCAAGAATATTTTCATGTTCCAATAATTAGTACCTGATAGTTAAAACTATAACTATTTATTTCTTATCTAAAATCAGTTTTACTAAGCTTCGTCTAGTCAGCCTTCCAATCCTTTTCAAAGTTTCTTCCTGGTATTATTTTAGAATGTTTATCCTATGTATCTCTGAATTCTATAACATTGCTTCATGTAGTAGTATTCCCGTGATGAGTCAATATGAGAATGTGTTAATCTAGAGATTAAGTCTAAATTTAATCTTCAATTCTGAGAAAGTTTCTCATAAAAATGTTTCTTAATTTTTCTCCTTATTATGTGTTTGGAAACCCTTGGAAATTGGGTCTTATGCTTCTTTGACTTATATTTCTGTCTAAATTTTTTTCAGGTGTGCCCTGGATTATATTCCTAAAATTGACACTTACGTTGTTCTTGAAATGCTATTCTTTTTCTCATGAGCTCATTGTTCAATTTCTTCCTTTATTGTTCCACACTACTTTAGTATGAGAACAGTTCTAGAAGTACACATTTTTGAGTTTTAACTTTTATTTAAATTTTTTCATTAGTGAGCACAGTTTTAGTTTCATTATGGTCTCAGGTATATATCCAAAAGATTCTAAATCTTACCACAGAGGTTCCCACACATCCATTCTTCTTGCTGCTCTATTCACAATAGCAAATATATGGAAACAGTCTAAATATCCATAAAAATCGAGGGTTAGTAAAAATGTCATCTGCATTCACAATTGAATTTTATTTAGCTATAAAGAAAGGTGACATTGAGAATACATGTCTTGTATTACCCTATATAGCTTGAATGATTGGTTTCTTCTTGTGTCAGTTACATAGTTTTGTAAATATTGGGTATTTTCTTTTATGATGCTGGTTTGTCACTTTTGTACCTTCATTTTGCTTGTTCTAAGAACTCTTGCCTATATTCTACTTGTCCCAACTAAAAATGAGGGCTTTCTCTGAGATATAACACTCAAATTAATAGCCATAAGTTTTTCACTTTAGAGAAAATTTTCAAGTTTCAATTGGGAAAAGATAATAAGCTATTAAATCTGAACTTTAAAGTAGAGAGAAAATTACACACACAGTACCTGGTGGGTTTGTACTGTTGTCAGCATGCATATCCACAGCTTTTTCCCCTTTCTCTCTATTTACTCACCTTCCTCCTGGCCTGGCTACTTCCAGCATGGAGTCTTTTCTAGAAGGTAATCTCTTCCACTTCAATCCTTTGATTGTATGCTAAGCATGTGGTTATGTTATTAACATGTTATCTCTTAAAAATCCACATTTGATAATGATTTTCATTTTTTTTACTTAGTATTATATATTTTGCCCTGTGTTTCATTGAGATCCCTAAACAAAAACAGATAAAAATGCAACACCAAAGCCATCTCAACTATAGCTGATTCATTGAAGTAACTGACTCTACCGCAGGAAATCAATCGCAAAGAGATTATATGTACAAGTCTATCAGTCAGGGATCTTTGTTTTGAATAACTTAAAAAATTATTTGCCTTTTAAACTCTTAGATATCGGGAAATGCTTACATTGTAATTCATCAGAAAGATACTCATCTCACTGTGCTGAAGCTTCTGTTGGCATCTCACACTTTTCCTAAGTTCATCCCCATTTGCTTGTTTGGACTTTGTTTTTCCTATATCTTCTGATTAATACACTCAGACCATCTTTAATTAATGGAACTTATCTATAAAGTAAAAGTTGGAATGTCCAAGAAAACTTACATTTTATGTTTACTCTTTTGTCTTCATTTCTTCCTTTATCTTTCCACATCAGTGAATGGAGTTCAAACTATAAATTATCATGATGCAATGACTCTTTTTTTTTCTTTCAAAAGAAAGCCACACAAATGTCAACACGGAGGTGTAGATGGGAATGAAAGAAAGTACAAGAAGAAAAGGATATGAACTCATTTTCTCCATGATGACATGGTAAATGATCAGTCTTCAAGAAAAAAAGCTGCCAAACTGTTGTTTGTCCCTAATTAAGATAAAAAATGTAATAGCAAAGTGTTCATTTTATGTTAAACAAAGCAAAACTATGTTCTAAAGTAGGATCATATAATACAGATCACTCATATTAGTAAGAATAAGAAGCAGTAATCTTGTTCTTGTGAGCCAGTTTCATGGATTCATCTTGGTACTCTCGCTACTTTACAGCCTCATCATCATGTCCATCAGATCCTGAGTTCAATACGTTCCACTCAGGAAACCTGGAGAGAAGGAAGATGAGAGAGTGAGACAGACAGACAGACTGCAGGACAGGCAGATGGATAGACAAGCAGCCAAAACCATATAGATTGCACTGGAAGATCTCAAGTCAATAAGTAAACAAACATGAAAATGGATAAATAGAATCCCTGGAAACACACTTAAGAATATCTGATCTCAGCGCCAATCCCTTACACTATTAATGATACTCTGTTGTGTTGCAGACAGGAGACTAGCATAATTGTCCTTTGAGAAGGTCTACCTAGCAGCTGACTGAAACAGATACAGATTCCCATAGCCAAACTTTGGACAAAGGTCAGGACTTCTTATGGAAGAGTTGGTGTCTTAGTCAGGGTTTCTATTCCTGCACAAGCATCATGACCAAGAAGCAAGTTGGGGAGGAAAGGGTTTACTCGGCTTACACTTCCATACTGCTGTTCATCACCAAAGGAAGTCAGGACTGGAACTCAAGCAGGTCAGGGAGCAGGAACTGATGCAGAGGCCATGGAGGGATGTTCTTTACTGGCTTGCTTCCCCTGGCTTGCTCAGCCTGCTCTCTTATAGAACCAAGATTACCAGCCCAGAGATGGTCCCACCCACAAGGGGCCTTTCCCCCTTGATCGCTAATTGAGAAAATGCCTTACAGTTGTATCTCATGGAGGCATTTCCTCAACTGAAGCTCCTTTTTCTGTGATAACTCCAGCTGTGTCAAGTTGACACAAAACTAGCCAGTACAGTTGATGTAAGAATTGAAGGCTCTGAGGGGGTAGGAACTCCACAGGAAGGCCAACAGAGTCAACTAACCTTGTCCCTTGGCAGCTCTCAGAGACTAAGCCACCAATCAAAGAGCATACATGGGCAGGACTGGGACCCCTGACACATAAGGGTGCCCTGTCTGGACAGGGTGGGAGAGGATGCACCTAACCCTGCAGAAATGATATCCAAGGGGGCTACCCTTTCAGAAGTGAGAGGGACAGGTGAGGGGGTAGGAACTCTGTGAGGGGGGACTGCTGAGAGGGTGAGTAGCATTTGAGATATAAATAAATAAATATATAAATTTTTAAAAATATATTTATATAAATGATAGTTGCCACTACCTGCAAAAAAATCTCTTAATACATATCTAGTGCTGTGAGAATAACTAGAGTCATAGAGGAGAAACAGTGAGAGGGTCCATCTAACTCAATTGTCTTCTGCTCTATTTTTATGAAAGCATCTCTTTTTTTTTAGAAAAAAAATATTTTCATATTATTTGAGTTTAGTATTTACCTCTTTTAATATTCTGTTTATATTCATTCCTTAGAGTTTATATATTTTGTTACATATTTTCAGATATATTTTCTTTCTTTTATATTAGATATTTTCTTTATATACATTTCAAATGCTATCTTGAAAGTTCCCTATACCCTCCTATACACCCTGCTCCCCTACCTACCCACTCCCACATTTTTTGGCCCTGGCTTTCCCCTGTACTGGGGCATATAAAGTTTGCAATACCAAGGGGCCTCTCTTCCCAGTGATAGCCAACTAGGCCATCTTCTGCTACATATGCAGCTAGAGACATGAGCTCTGGGGGTACTGGTTAGTTCATATTGTTGTTCCACCTATAGGGTTGCAGACCTCTTCAGTTCCTTGGGTGCTTTTTCTAGCTTCTCCATTGGGGGTCCTGTGTTCTATCTTATAGATGACTGTGAGTATCTACTTCTGTATTTGTCAGGCACTGGCATAACCTCATACGAGATAGCTATACCAGGGTCCCTTTAGCAAAATCTTGCTGGCATATGCAATAGTGTCTGGGTTTGGTGGCTGATACAATATATCTCTACTGTTCTGTTTGTATCTGAACATTATGCAAGGGATCTCTTTGGTACCTTATTGATCACAATTCTCTTTTGCTGATTATTCTGGCTGATTCTGTGATGTATAACTAAAATCTTCTTTTGTTATTGTCTCAAAAATAGACCCTCCAAATGCTCACGAAATGAATTACAACTTCTGTCACATACTTCTAGGATTCAAGGATGATGAAATGTTTCTCTATATATACTCTACTTGATTCCATCATTGCTTACTCCATATCAACACTCATTCTTCACTCCAAAGCTCATTGGTGGCATAACTGATAATTCCTTCATCTTCTCTCTTGACTCTAATATTGTACCTCATTCTATTTTCTTTGGTCTTCTTTGTACAAATATAAAGATGTTTTCTATAAAATTAATATAATTTATTTCTAGCTGCCTCATTCCCCTTTATTTTAAGACAGGGAATATAATTTTAGCCTCGTTTTTCCTTTATATCTAACATTGTACACCAAGATAAATGTCTAGGCAGATGTATATTCCTCCTATATAGCCCCATTTTTATCACTTTTCATAAAAGATTTCTGAAGGGCCGGTAACTGTAATGAAGCAAGGTCATGTGACATATACTCATTCTGGGATTCTACTAACCCCAGGAGGTTCCAACTGTGCTCAGATAAAGTAATAATGTAACTAATTTCAAAGGAATCACTCTAAATAACACTCCTAGAATTTAGAAAATTTTGTCTCCCTCCTACCCACTCCATACTGTTCCCACAGCTCTAAGTTGATTTGATTTCTGTTATAATAAACTGCTCTAATGCACACAAATAGCTGCTAAAGTTACAAAAAAAGTGACAGCCAGACATCTCATGTCTTGCTGAGACAACCACAGACCTATGCTGGAGCTATCTTATTAGAAAGACTACATGTCAATCTTATAGAACTTTTACCTAACAGAAATACATTGTATAAATTAATACACTATGTTGAAATATAGGGATAAAAGACAAATCAAGAATAGAAAATTATTAAAGAAAGTAACACTGTTCCTTCCACAAATAAATTTCAATATATTAGGGGATGGAGAAAGGATAAATGTGGAAGAAAATGTTGAATATTATTGTAAGGAACTAACTTCAGCTAGTGAAACTTACAGGGATCCTGATTTTTAACTGTTAAAAAATTCTTCACTAACCCCACATCCAACTGAAGGCTAATATCCAAAATATATAAAGAACTCAAGAAGCTAACCACCAAAAAAAACCCCAAACAACACAATCAAAAATGGACTGTAGAACTAAACAGAGAATTCACAACAAAGGTATCTCAAATGGCTGAGGAGCACTTAAAGAAATGTTCAAAGTTCTTAATAATCAGGAAAAATGACCCTGAGATTCCACTTTACACCAATCAGAATGGCTAAGATCAAAATCTCAGGTGACAGCACATGTTGAGGATGTCGAGAAAAGGGAACACTTCTCCACTGCTGGTGGAATTGCAAATTGGTACAACCACTCTGGAAATCAATCCTTACTACCACAAACTGGCTCTGAATGATGTCATTGTCATTAGTATATGCCTTCATACATTTGTCTCCTTTCAGAAAGTGTACAGAAGTGACCATACGGGACCATAATGTGGATTTCTGAATTGCATTGTCAGTAAGTGGCTTTTTTTAAAGAATAATAGCATTTTTTCTTTATTCTTTATATAATGAGATATGTCTACTACCTGCTTCTCCTTCCAATTATCCCTATGTTTCACTCAACACTCCAGCTCCTATCTTGATGTATTTCACTTTTTTATAATCCTCTAAGTCCAGTGAATACTGCCCAAGTGTACATCATTGTGCTGGCACCCACTGGTGTATAGAAATCCTACTAGTGACCTCATCTTTAAAACAGTTTCTCTTCCAAACTCTCCCAGCAACTACTAATAGCCACTCAGTTGATTTAGCCCATCTATGCTAAATGTTTGCTGGGTTGATCTCACACAGGTCTTCCATAGTATCTCTAGCTTTTGCAAGTTTATAAGTACAATAACTTCCCCATGTCTAAAAGACAGCATTTTACAGAACTTTTTATGATTTTTCTTCTCTTAAATTCTTTCTTTCTTCTTCTGCTTCTGCTTCTTTTTATTCTGTGATATTACCTGAATCATGAGGATATATATATATATATATATATATATATATATATATATATATATATAAAATACTGTTTAGAGTTGAGCACATTCAATTATGATGAACATGTAATCATGTAATTTTGGTGTAGGGGATTGATAGACAAAAAATATGTGAATATGTAAGAAGAAAGCAACTATAGGAATGCTACAGTTTCTGCTTAATTTTACTGCATGCTGAAATCAATCCTAAAGTATTGTATTTTAAAATAAATAACTACACACATACATAAAAACTGAATACAGGGGACAAAAAAAAAAACCAAGATGAACTAAACAATATATGACTAGTTACTCAAAGGCATGTTCCTAGTTTTTAGTGAAATACCAAATTCCATACAAATTTGAAACATGTATTAATTAAATAAATGTAAATCATAACTTAAATATTAGGACAAAATAGAGCAATATTTGATACATAAAAAGTATATGAGTAAATATAAAATATGATCACATGCTGTCTGCCACCCCACTTCTGGTGGTAATTTGAAATATTAAGTATATTCTTTATAATTACAAAAAGAGTACAACATTATAGAAGTAAATGAATAGTAGCATACAACTCAGTGTTCACAGTATAAACTAGAAGGTTACTTCAGGATCTAAAGTTTTAGTATTAAGTTAATTAGACACTGTCTCCACCAACTATAGCTACTATAACAAGTTATCATTGACCAGTTATTGTCAACTGACCAATTTATGCTTTCTTAAACAACATAAATTTATTCCTTGCAGTTCTAGAAGACAGTATCAAGATCAAGGTGCTGGCAATAGTATATTGAGGACCCACGTGTTGGTTGCAGATGGCTTATTTTCAATGTATTCTTACATGGTAGAGAGCAGAAGGAGGGTAGTCAAGCATTTTCTGCCTTTAGGCCTATTCATGAAAGTTTTAAGTTTACAACCTACTTAGCTTCCTAAGTTTTCACCTCCTAATACCATCACTTAAGGGACAAGGATTTTAATATATAAATCTTAGGGTGACACTTCAGTCTATCACAGAGGATATTTTCTGAAGTAAAGGCCACCCAGTGACCAGTCCAACTTGGAATCCATACTATGCACAGGCACCAAACAATAACAATATTATTGATGTCATATTGTGCTTGCAGATAGGAGCCTAGCTTAGCTGTCCTCTGAGAAGCTCTACCAGCAGCTGACTGAGACAGATGCAGATACTTACAGCCAACCATTTGATTGAGGTCAGCCCTATGGAAAAGTTAAGGGAAGGATTTAAGGAGCTGAAGGTTTTCACAACTTCATAATTGAACAACAGTATCAACTAACCCAGACTCATCAGATCTCCCAGAGACTAAGCCACCAACCAAAGAGCATGCATGGGTTGGTCCTTGACCCCTGGCACATGTGTAGCAGAGGAATGCCTTGTTTGGCCTTGGTGAGAGATCAAATAAAATACACTAGAATTATGCCACTGAGTATGCAATATGCTGGCCTGTAGCACTATTGCCAAGTAGAAGCATTATAACCAAATAGAAGATGTTATACATGAGCGTCACCTAATATTTTTGGAACACAAGACTAAGGGATTTTGTCAGAAGCTAAGGAATAAAAGATCAAAGAATAAGAAGAATGGAGAAGGAATGGTGTAGGAGGGAATTACCCAGTATTCAGGGGCAGGATTCAAGAGAAAATGTGCAATTTTGTGGGAGATTAAAAGAATAACTTTTAATTACTGCTCTACAAAATTTCTAGTAAAATAATATTCTTGCTGTTAATGAATCCTGAGGAATACATACATGTTTTGTGACCAGCTGATATTGAAAATATTTCATAAATATATAATACAGTCTTTTCAGTTATCAAGCAATAAAGTCTAATTTCAAAAATATGTCAATGTACTAGAAAAAATCACACCAATGTTACATCTTAATAGCTTACAATACACTCATGTATATTGTGGTTGATTCATAATAAGGAAGGTAGAACACCAAGTCTCAGGGATGTAAAAACTTCAAATGAAATGACAATAAGGAAATGATAGAATTATTCAGGGCTGAATACAGGCTTGAAGACTCAAAATCCAAAAGCTGTGGGGGCATTGTGCTGGTTTGCACAACACACTTTATTGGATTAACACTGTGGACTATGGTACATATTGGAGCTCAGATATTCTGTTAATAATTTGCATGGGATGTGATTATGTTCTAGACTGAGATGCAGTTTAAGAAAAATAAGGACTGAGTTTCATTTGGAAAGGCAATACAATATGCAAGTGAACAGGGGATTCTCAGACTGACAACAACTACCTTTGGGCAGGCCACTTATTCTCTGTGTACTTTATATGGGGATAGAGGTGTGTAATAAAATCTATCAACCAGGCATGATGGCTCATGCCTGTAACCTTAACCATGAGAAGACTGAGACAGGCAGAATTGCAGGTGTTCAAGGCTAGCCTGGGCTGCATAGGAAGTGCCAGGCCAGCCTAGGCTGCAAAGACCTTTTCTAAGACTAAAATAAATATTACTATCAACTGTCTCAAAAGGTTTGGGAATGAATGACTGGGTTGGTACAGGAGAAAACTCAAAGCAATAACTAAAAATACGGAGTACTGCATGTGTTAGCCATTACTACTACTCAAATGGAAGAAACTTGTGGTAGGATGTTTAGGAAAAATTCAGTAAATGTCAAAGCACATAAGGTCAAGAACAATGGTCTCAACCAAAGCTACATAATAGAATCATTTGGAAAATCTTTTTGAAATATCTAAGCTTTATCTCATGCCAATTGAATACAACTCTAGGTTTGGGGACCAGGCAATATAATTTTTTTGTTTGTTGAAAGTAAATATGAATCCTAATTACCTTCAAAACAGTTCCAAGCTCAGGGATTTGTAGAACAAAACCAAGAAAAAGTGACTGTAGTTTGGGTGAGGATCAGGTTAGGCAGGAAGACTAGCAACAATTCCTTTCTCATTTTCTCCATCTGAATCTCTAAATGATATTTCTGGTGCCTCATCCTCTCTCTCTCTCTCTCTCTCTCTCTCTCTCTCTCTCTCTCTCTCTCTCTCTCTCTCTGTGTGTGTGTGTGTGTGTGTGTGTGTGTGTGTGTGTGTGTGTGTGTGTTGGGGGTGCACATATGTGTGCATCCATGTTTACATGACAGAACATGTGCATGCACAAACTTGAAACCCAAGATTGATGTCAGAGGTCTACTTTTCCAACTTACTCTGTCCCATGGGCTGGCAACATAATAAGACTTGTCACATGACTATGATACAGAGTAAACCAGAAAGCAACAGGACAGACAAAAAGAGGGAAACAATGTCACTTATTAGAACCTTACATGCAGGGTTGGAGAGATGGCTTAGTGGTTAAGAACATTGACTGCTCTTTCGAAGGTCCTGAGTTCAAATCCCAGCAACCAGATGGTGTTTCACAACCATCCATAATGAGATCTGACTTTGTCTTCCAGGGTGTCTGAAGACAGCTACAGTGTAGTTACATATACTAAATAAAAACATCTTTAAAAAAACCTTACATGCTTCCAGTGTCCATCTGACCCCAGGGTCAGACCTAAGGGTGACGCACAGCCCTCTATAATCAAATCTCACCCAGAAAGAGCTGTTCTCCCAGGATTGCTCTCACTCCTAAACCACATGTGAGATCACTATGTTTGCACCAATAACTGTCCAAAGAGGGGCCCACCAGGAGCACACAGTCCAGTCTCCATCTGCACCCTGGAGCTAAGGCTATCCCACAGCACTCTATACCCAAATTCCTCCTGGAAAGAGCTGGTCTCCCCAGAAGTGCTGAAATACCTAAGATCACAGGCCCACAGAAGGGACAAGCTCCAGTCACAGACAGCAAGATCAACTAACACTATAGATGGCAGGAGGCAAGCACAAAAACCTAAGCAACAGAAACCAAGGCCTCCAGGAAGAAACTGGACAGAGCATAGACTAGCACCCTGAGAGCACACCTGAAAGCTCTAGAACAAAAATAAGCAAATACACCCAAGATAAGTAGACAGCAGAAAGTAATCAAACTCAGATCTGAAACCAACCACATAAAACAAAGAGAACTATACAAATAATCAACAACACCAGGAGCTGGTTCTTTGAGAAAATCAACAAGATATGTAAACCCTTAGCCAGACTAACCAAAGGGCACAGAAACAGTATCCATATTAACAAAATCAGAAGTGAAAAGGGAGACATAACAACAGAAACTGAGGAAATCCCCCAAAATCATCAGATCCTACTAAAAAAGACTATATTCAACAAAACTGGAATATCTGGATGAAATGGACAATTTTCTAGACAGATACCAGGTACCAAAGTTAAATGAGGATCAAATAAGTCATCTAAAGAGTCCCATAATTCCCATAGAAATAGAAGCAGTCATTAGAAGTATCTCAACCAAAAAATGTACAAGACCAGATAGGTTTAGTGCAGAATTCTATGTGACCTTGAAAGAAGACCTAATACCAATACCCTTCAAACTAGTCCACAAAGTAGAAACAGAAGGAACACTACCCAATTCATTCTATGAACCCACAATTGTGTTTATATGTAAACCACACAAAGACCCAACAAAGGAAGAGAACTTCAGACCCATTCCCTTTTGAATATTGATGCAATCAATGTTAGAAACTGCATGGTATTGGTACAATGACAGGCAGGTAGATTAATGGAATAGAATTGAAGACCCAGAAATGAACCCACACAACTATGGTCACTTGATATTTCACAAAGGAGCTAAAAACCCCCAATGCAAAACAGACAACATTTTGAACAAATGGTGCTGGTTCAACTAGCAGCATGTAGAAGAATGCACATTGATCCGTTCTTATCTCCTTGTATAAAGCTCAAACCTAGTCCAAGAACACATCAAAATGATAGTTCAACACAATCAAGTAGGATTCATCCCAGGGATGCAGAAATGGTTCAATATAAGGAAAATACATCAATATAATCACTACATAAACAAACTCAAAGAAAAAAACCACACATGGTCATCTCATTAGATGCTAAAAAAGCATTTGACAAAATTCAAAACCCCTTCATAGTAAAAGTCTTGGAAAGATCAGAAATTCAAGGCCCATACCTAAACATAGTAAAAGCAATATACAGAAAACCAGTAGCCAACATCAAACTAAGTGGAGAGAACTTGAAGCAGTCCCACTAAAATCAGGAAGTAGACAAGGCTGACCACTCTCTCCCTACTATTCAATATAGTACTTGAAGTCCTAGCTAGAGCAATTAGACAACAAAAGGAGGTCAAAGGGATACAAATTGGAAAAAAAATAAGTCAAAATATAACTATTTGCAGATGATATGATAGTATACTTAAATGACCCCAAAAATTCCACCAGAAAACTCCTAAACCTGATAAACAACTTCATCAAAGTGGATAGATATAAAATTAACTCAAACAAATCAGTAGTCTTCCTCTACTCAAAGGATAAACAGGCTGTACTGGCTAGTTTTGTGTCAACTTGACACAGCTGGGGTTATCACAGAGAAAGGAGCTTCAGTTGAGGAAATGCCTCCATGAGATCCAACTCTAAGGCATTTTCTCAATTAGTGATCAAGGGGGAAAGGCCCCTTGTGGGTGGGACCATCTCTGGGCTGGTAGTCTTGGGTTATATAAGAGAGCAGGCTGAGCAAGCCAGGAGAGGCAAGCCAGTAAAGAACATCCCTCCATGGCCTCTGCATCGGCTCCTGCTTTCTGACCTGCTTGAGTTCCAGTCCTGACTTCCTTGGTGATTAACAGCAGTATGGAAGTGTAAGCTGAATAAACCCTTTCCTCCCCAACTTGCTTCTTGGTCATGATGTTTGTGCAGGAATAGAAACCCTGACTAAGACAAATTGGTACCAGGAGTGGGGTTTTCCTGTGACAACCTGACCATGTTTTGGGAGAACTGTGGATGGACTTTGGAACTTTGGGCTTGGAAAGTTCCGTTGTTAAGAGCTCTGTCGGATGTTGTGTAGGAGCTTGGAAGATAATGTTGAGAACAGTGCAGAAGATGGAGGCCTGGCTTGTGAAATTTCAGAGGGAAAATTAAAGACTCTTTTCAGGGCCATTGCTGTTTTGATTGTGAAGATTCTGTAGTTCTGGTTAGCTGGGGCTGAAGAATCAGCTGTGATTGACAAGATACCAGAACTACTAAAGCAAAAACTTTGCATTACTGGGACTATTGATGCTGGTTAGCTGGAGCTAAGAAATTAGCGGTGATTAAGAAGAGACCAGCATCATTGAGGTGACATCTTCTGGGAAGTGTTTTCTGAGAGCACAGTGGCTTTGTTCCAGATATAGCCAAAGTTGTACCTTGTGCTGTGGCTGGACTTGGTAATGTGTAAGGGTCACCCAGGTGGTACTGGTTTTGAAGGCATGAAGGAGTTGAGCAGAGCAACTGAGGCTTGGCACTGTGAGAGGCCATGGAAGGCCATTGGTGAAAGTCCAGCCTCAGTTGCAATTAATGGCCCAGGACTGAAGGGGTCATGCCGTGTTTTGGAGATGCCAGTACCATGAGATGACCACCAAGAGCAGCAGCAGCAGCAGTGGAGTACAGGCATCTGGAGCCTAGAGGATGATGCGTGTGCTACAAAGGGCATGGCTGGAGAAGTGACCCAAGCCCTTGGAGGAGCCCAGAAGATCGTAAGTTGGATCCCAGACATTGGACGGTTGGAGATTGACTTTTGCTTTTGATTGTGACTGTGCCCTGATATTTTCCCTCTTGAAGGAAGAAACTGTTTTAGTGGAGCCCACAGTTAAGAGACTTTTAATTGTAAAAAGACTTTGGATTTTAAAAGAGATGGATATTTTAAAGGGATTGAAATTTTAAGAATATGTAAAGACTGTGGGACTTTTAAAGTTATTTAGAACTTGGGGATGAATAAGAATGTAAGGGTTGAGGCTTACTAGTGATGTGTTTGTGTGTCAAGTTGACAAGGGGTCAATTGTACTGGCTAGTTTTGTGTCAACTTGACACAGCTGGGGTTATCACAGAGAAAGGAGCTTCAGTTGAGGAAATGCCTCCATGAGATCCAACTCTAAGGCATTTTCTCAATTAGTGATCAAGGGGGAAAGGCCCCTTGTGGGTGGGACCATCTCTGGGCTGGTAGTCTTGGGTTATATAAGAGAGCAGGCTGAGCAAGCCAGGAGAGGCAAGCCAGTAAAGAACATCCCTCCATGGCCTCTGCATCGGCTCCTGCTTTCTGACCTGCTTGAGTTCCAGTCCTGACTTCCTTGGTGATTAACAGCAGTATGGAAGTGTAAGCTGAATAAACCCTTTCCTCCCCAACTTGCTTCTTGGTCATGATGTTTGTGCAGGAATAGAAACCCTGACTAAGACAAAGGCTGAGAAGGAAATTATGGAATCAACATCCTTCACAATAGTCACAGGTAATATAAAATACCTTGGTGTGACACTAACCAAGCAAGTGAAAGATCTGTATGTCAATAACTTAAAGTCCCGAATAAAGGAATTGAAGATCTCAGAAGATGGAAAAATCTCACATGTTCATCATGAATTGGCAGGATTAATAGAGTAAAAATGGTCATCTTGCTAAAAGCAATCTACAGATTCACTGCAATCCCCATCAAAATTCCAAATCAATTCTTCATAGAGTTAGAAAGAGAAATTCTCAAATTTATTTGGAATTACCAAAAAACCCAAGATAGCGAAAACTACTCAACAATTTAAAAAAAAAAATCTGGGGGAATCACCATCCCAGACCTCAAGCTGTACTACAGAGCAATCATGTTAGAAACTGCATGGTATTGGTACAATGACAGGCAGATAGATTAATGGAATAGAATTGAAGACCCAGAAATGAACCCACACAACTATGGTCACTTGATATTTCACAAAGGAGCTAAAAAACCCCAGTGCAAAACAGACAACATTTTGAACAAATGGTGCTGGTTCAACTAGCAGCATGTAGAAGAATGCACATTGATCCGTTCTTATCTCCTTGTATAAAGCTCAAGTTCAAGTGGACCAAGGACCTCCACTTAAAACTAGATACACTGGAACTAATAGAACAGAAAGTGGGGAATGGGCACAAGGGAAATTTTCCTGAACAGAACACTGACAGCTTATGCTCTAAGTTCAAGAATTGACAAAAGGGACCTCATAAAATGGAAAAGCTTCTGAAAGGCAAAGGACACTGTCAATAGGACAAAACAGCAACCAACGGATTGGGAAAAGACTAACCCTATACTCAATACAGGGCTAATATCCAGTATATACAAAGAATTCAAGAAGTTAGAATACAAAGAACCAAATAATCTTATTGAAAAATGGCGAACAAAATATAAGATACAATTTGCAAAACACATGAAACTCAAGAAGAACGAAGACCAAAGTGTGGACACTTTGCCCCTTCTTAGAATTGGGAACAAAACACCCATGGAAGGAGTTACAGAGACAAAGATTGAAGCTGAGACGAAAGTATGGAGCATCTAGAGACTGCCATACCCAGGGATCCATCCCATAATCAGCCCCCAAACGCTGACACCATTGCACACACTAGCAAGATGTTGCTGAAAGGACCCTGATATAGCTGTCTCTTGGGAGCCACGCCAGGGCCTGGCAAACACATAAGTAGATGCTCACAGTCAGCTATTGGATGAATCACAGGGCCCCCAATGGAGGAGCTAGAGAAAGTACCCAAGTAGTTAAAGGGGTCTGCAACCCTATAGGTGGACCAACAATATGAACTAACCAGTACCCCCCCACCCCCCACCCCCCAGAGCTCATGGCTCTAGCTGCATATGTAGCAGAAGATGACCTAGTTGGCCATCAGTGAAAAGAAAGGCCCATTGTTCCTGCAAACTTTATATGCCTCAGTACAGGGGAAGGCCAGGGCCAAGAAGTGGAAGTGGGGGGGGGGGGCTTGGGCGACTTATGGGGTAGCATTGGAAATGTAAATGAAGAAAATACCTAATTAATAAAAAAAGAAAAATGGGGAACATAGCTAAACAAATAATTCTCAGCTGAGGAGTCTCAAATGACTGAGAAGCACCTAAAGAAATGTTCAACATCCTTAGTCATCAGCGAAATGCAAATCAAAGCAACCCTGAGATTCCACCTCACACCAGTCAGAATGGCTGAGATAAAAAGACATAGGTGACAGAAGATTCTGGCAAGGATGTGGAGAAAGAGGAACACAACTCAATTGTTGGTGGGATTGCAAGTTGGTAAAATTACTCTGGAAATCAATCTGGCAGTTCCTCAGAAAATTGGACATAGTGTTACCTGAAGACCCAGCTATACCACTCCTTCTCATATACCCAAATATGCTCCAACATATATCAAGGACACATGCTCCACTATGTTCATAGCAACCTTATTTATAATAACCAAAAGCTGGAAACAACCCAGATGTCCCTCAACAGAGGAATAGATACAGAAATGTGGAACATTTACACAATGGAGTTCTACTCAGCTATTAAAAACAATGACTTCATTAAATTCTTAGGCAGATGGATGAAACTAGAAAATATCATTCTGGTTGAGATAACCCAGTCACAAAAGAACATACATGATATGCATTCACTGGTAAGTTGGTATTAGCACAACAGCTCTGAATACCCAAGATACACTTCACAGACCATATGAAGCTCAAGAAGAAGAGAGACCAAAATATGAATGCTTCAGTCCTCCTTAGAAGGGGGAACAAAATATTCACAGGAGTTAGAGGGTGAGAGGGACTTGGGAGGAAGAGAGGTGGGTGAGGGAGAAAAAAGGGGGCAGGATCATGTATGAGAGGAGATGGAAATGATATACAGAGGTTCAGAAATTTGAACAGAAGTGTGGAGCAATCTGGGATGGGGAACTGAGGGTAGCCACCAGCAAATCCCAGATGCCAGGAAAGCAAGAGGATACCAGAACCCAAAAGGGATGAGATTAGTTGAAATGCCAATCAAAGGGGAGGGAGAATCTGTAAAGACCATATCCAGAGGTTAGGTATAGCCCCAGGTGGGGGGATGGGACCACCCACTCATCTCTAATTTCTTAACCCAGAAGGGCTCTTGTCTAAAATAAGTACTGGGACAAAGTGTGGAGCAGAGACTGGAGGAAAGGCCATCCAAAGAATTCCCCACCTGGGGATCGAGCCAATATACAGGTACCAACCCAGATACTATTGCAGATGCTAAGAAGTGCTTGCTAACAGGATCCTGATATAGCTGAGAGTCTCTGCCAGAGCCTGACAAATACAAAGGCAGATGCTTGCAGCCAACCATTGGACTTAGCATGGGGTCCCCAATGGAGGAAGAGGTTTGTAACCCCATAGGAAAAACAACAGTATCAACCAAACAAACCCCCCAGAGCTCCCAAGGACTAGACCACAAACCATAGAGTACACATGGAGGGACCCGTAGCTCCAGCCACATACGTAGCAGAGGATGGAACTGTCTGGCATCAGTCAGAGAAGCCCTTGGTTCTGTGAAGGCTCAGTTCTCCAGTGTAGAGGAATGCCAGGGCAGTGAGGTTCGAGTGAGTGGGTGGGAGGAGGAACATTCTCACAGAAGCAGGAGGATGGGGGATGGGAAAGGGGGGTTCTGGAGGGGAAACTGGGAAAGGGGATAACATAACATTTGAAATGTAAATACATAAAATATCCAATAAAAATGAAGAAAAGAACCTTACACTATTGGTGCTTATGTAAATAAGTAGAGCATGTATAATGAAACTATTGTGAGGACCTATTTCCCTAGATTGTTCTTGAAAGGTGATAGTAACTTAGAAGACTTGAAAATCCATAAGGTATTTTGATAGTGTACAAGTTCTCTGACAAAATGAGGTAATATAGTCAGTTGGTAAATACTCAAAGTGAAAGAACAGTGGTGAAGAGAAGTTTGTGTGCCTCGACAGTGCCATTTCATGAGAACTAGAGATATAAATAAAGTGGTTTCTCCCAACATACTGTGTGAAAAATTGCTGAAAGTAGATGAATATTTGAGTCATGAGAAGATAGCTCATAAGTAAATAGAAGAAATGTAGAAATCAAACTTGAATTGCAAAGATCTGGAACTTGACAATGTGTCCTGAGATGGATAGGGTACCTACAAAAGAGTATACAAATCAGAAATCTCAGTAAGTCGGGGAAACAGAGATGAAGCCTTGCTTGAGCAGTGATCATGAACTTGCCTAAGATAATTCTACCTCTTTAGGTGTGTCTAAGGTTTTTCTAATAAATTAAAAGTTTAAGTGTCCTGTGACTACTCAGTAAAGCTGAAAGGCTAACATTGGTGCATGAATTTGGAATCTAACTATCAACACAAACATGTAACTGTATTAAAAGGTGCCAAAGCTTTTGCCAGTTTCTAGCTACAAGAAAACTAAGACAAATCATGTTTCTTCATTATTGAGAGTTAGGGAATTATCTACAATGAAATAGTTAGGTTATATTATTCTTGTCTATATTTTGTTTATAAAATAAATATTGAACATAATTTAAGATATAAAAAGTGGAAATTGAGTAGATGTTCATATTAATGTGACCCATGGACACTGAGGCAGACATAGAATAGCAGAATCATGACTATCATTTTACACTCATTATTGGGCATTTGCTTGCTCATTAACTAGAATAAGTAGTGGATTTGCCAATTTATCATTGTCTGTGTGCACCTACACATGCTCTATGAAAGCTTGGCACATTAAGTGACACTATGAGTAATTCTATTGTGCTTGACTTGACTTGTGTTTTCAAAATCTTATGTTGTCAAAATATTATCTTCATATTCCTTAAAAACCCTGAATCAAAACAACCCAGGTGTGATGGCTGAGATATTTTATATATATGGTGAAGACCTATGAAGGAGATGTGAGTAAAGGAAGTCTTGCCATATCTAAGGTCTAATGTAGAATGTTCATAGCTCTGTCATAACACACTATTAACATGAGCCAAGTTAGGAGCAGCTTCAGTTCGGTAAGCTATTGCTTCCTCTCATCCTCCCTAAAATGAGCCATGATCAAAATCAGCCCAAGCCTGTTCTCTTCTACCTAATATCTAAATTCAATCTACTCAGGAGTCCACTCTCCCCTGTCTCAGTAGTCTGTGGAGGGCACCTTTCACATCCTTATTACGGAGACTATAAACAAATGGGTTAGCCAATGGGGTAATAGCAGTGTACATTACTGAAGCCACCATGTCTTGATTCCGGGAGTTCTGTGAGGGAGGCTGGAAATAGACCCAAATGATTGTGCCATACAGGAAGCCAACCATGGTGAGGTGGGATCCACAGGTGGAGACTGCTCTGCGGCGACCAGCAGCTGAAGGCAATCGTAAGATGGTGATCCCAATTCGGGCATAGGAAAGTACAATAAGGGAACAAGGTCCCAACATTAGAAAGCCACCCTCCAAGAATATAGCCAGCTCATTGGAATGTGTGTCAGAGCAAGAGGCTCGCAGGAGTGGTCGGTGATCACAAAAGAAGTGAGGAAGTTTAACATTGCCCCCAGCATCTCCAGCCCAACACAGTGGCAGGATGAGTCCCACATGCAGCATGGTGTGTACTATAGATACCACCCAGCTCAAGGCCAGTAACCGGGCACAAATTTGTCGATTCATCACCAAAGCATAGTGCAGAGGGTCACAGATGGCCACATAGCGATCCAGAGCCATGACAGCAATGACAAGTGTATCTGTGACTCCAAATGCATAAAAGAAAAAGAACTGAGTCAAACAGCGGGCAGCAGGAATGGCTGGAGAATCAGATGACAGATGAACCAACAGCTGTGGCAGGGTGACTGTGGATAGTCCCAAGTCTATCATGGAGAGGCCACGCAAGAGATAATACATAGGTGAGTGGAGCCTGGAGTCCCAAGAGATGAGCAGTACCAAAGTCACATTCCCCAATATGGTGGTCAGATAAATAAATAGGAACAATAAAAAGAGGAAAGTGTGGGGCACACCAGCCCTTGAGAACCCAAGGAGCAAGAAGATTGGAGAATGTGAAGCATTCGGGGCACAGCTCATTATGAGCAACAGTTGGCTGAAACAGATGTTAGGTCAAAACCTAAGTTAGAAGTCAAAGGTTAAGGATCAGATCATTTCTACCTAATTCAATGATGCCATTTAAGGTCCTTAAATATTTGGTTTCAATTCTATATATACTTCTTCCTCTAAGTAAATTTCTTACTTTTTATAGCTATTTCTCCCCTTATGTCTATTTTTCTAACCCATTCTAGAAGCTCATTCCATCTAATTTATATACCTATAAGTCTTTATAGGCTCCTACAATGAGAAAACCTTCATTCTTTCTCCTATTTTCATGTGAACTGATTTATCTCCTACCAATGGCAGTCATCATGAGATAATTACCTGTATCTACTGCTTTCAACTCTTTGTGTTCCATCCACACCTTATCTCATTGTCAACTTCATAATTTCTTCTCTCTGTGCCTGTAGAGAGAACCTTTAAGAAACATAACATATAAAGAAATGGCTCCTTCCAACTAGCTAGCTTTTTAGAATGAAATTTCTTGAATTGTCTTGAGATTACCTAGTTTCTCTCTCTCTTTTTTCCTGGTATCTTAGTTTTGCCACTATTACCCTGGTGTATATACCAACACCTGAAGGAATTCCTCAGTGATGAAGTTGAAAATTGCCCCCAGCATCTCTAGCCCAACACAGTGGCAGAATGAGTCCCACATGCAGCATAGTGTTACTATGGATACCACCCAGCTCAAGGCCAGTAACCGGGCACAGATTTGTTGATTCATCACCAAAGCATAGTGCAGAGGGTCACAGATGGCCACATAGCGATCCAGAGCCATGACAGTAATGACAAGGGTATCTGTGACTCCAAATGCATAAAAGAAAAAGAACTGAGTCAACAGCATAGCCATTCTGATAGATCTTCCACAGTGACTCCAGAGTAACCTTTAGGCACATGACCCCATGATGAAATAGACAGGAGCTTCAGATTCAAATCCAAGCAATCTAATCTCTCACACAACTTTCATTATCGGTTTTCATTCGCTCTTTCTATATTGTGTCTACCCAGCACACATTTTAGCCTCATCTGTGAGCTTCATGACCTCTCACACCTTATATATCTTTCTAGTTCATTGTCTCTCCCTCTCATCTCTCTATGTCTCTCTTTTTCCTTCCCCTCCCTTCTTCTCTCTCTGTTCAGAAACTAATTTGGAGGAAATATTGTGTTGATCTTTTTTTTAGATCTTTCTTTATTTACATTTCAAATGTTATCCCCTTTCCTAGTTTTGCCTCCAAAAATTCCCTATCCCATCCCCCTCCCCCCTGCTCCCCAACCCACCCACTCCCATTCCTGGTCCTGGCATTCCCCTATACTGGGGCATAGAGCCTTCACAGGACCAAGGGCATCTCCTCCCATTGATAACTGACTAGGGAATCCTCTGATTCATATATAGCTAGAGCCACAAGTTTCACCATGTGTTTTCTTCTATTGGTGGTATAGTTCCAAGGAACTCTGGGGGTACTGGTTAGTTCATATTGATGTTCCTCCTATGGGGCTTCAGACCCCTCAGCTCTCTGGGTACTTTATCTGGCTCCTTCATTGGGGACTTTGTGCTCCATTCAATGCAAATAAAATACAAGGGTCTATAATAAATGGTTAATGACAATGAATATGAATCTTGAGTAATAACATTCCATGTGGTTTAGAGTATAAGATCTTTGACCTGTGTAGTGCAGGAAATAGATACTACCAAACAAATTCCAGACATTCCATAGGCTAAACTTTCAATGATGGTTGTACACAACCAAGATTTGGTGCAGATAGATACCAATATAGACTTAGTTCTATGTGCTATGAATATCAATGCTTGTTTTGAGAAAACACATGGAAACTTTAGCCTCTCAGCTTTTACTACATGTGTTGGAAAACATGTCCCCTTCAGTTGTGGATCTGTGCCATACATAGAGTGGCTAATGCTAATCTACAAAATATATTTATTCCTTAGACTAAACAATTAAAAAGAAAAACATACTCTGATGGGGAAACACATTGGAAATCCTCAGAGAGTAAATGTAACACTTCTTAGGAATTTGCAGACTTTAAACTGCACAAAAAGCCCATAAGTAAAATCTACCAAAGTTTTCAAATCTGGAAATATACCCCAAATCTATTCATTATGAATCAGTTAATAATGAACAAATGACAGAATTAATCCCTTGTTAAAAATTATGTTTAACATCTTCAAAAAAGTGGAAAATAATTATTATAAACATGGAGGGGGTGGGAAGATAGGGAAATGAGGGGTCAAAGGAAGGGTGCACCAAGATGATGATTGTATAAAAAAAAGCTATATGAAAACCACTATCTTGCAACCCAAGTAAAAGATGTAACCTAAGGGGATAGCAGAGCATATGTGATATAAATTAGCATGGCATCAATACTGAGGGTGAAAGGTTTAAGTGAGGGTGGGGGCAAGGGAATGGTAGGAAGAAGGAAGTAGAGGGCAAATTGACTAAAACTAAGAATGTACATAGACGTCTTGAAAATCCACTAGAGTCTGAACAGGTTAGAGGGTGCGCCAGAGAACCGGACAGCTTCTGGGACGGGCAGAAGCACAGAGCCGCTGAGGCAGCAGCCTGGGCGGGCCGCAGACAACCGGCCACCATCCGGACCAGAGGACAGGTGTCCGCCTGGCTTGGGAGGCGACCTCAGCCTCAGCAGCAGCGGTCGCCATCTGGGTTCCGGGACTCCGCGGGACCTAGGAAATTAGTCTGAACAGGTTAGAGGGTGCGCCAGAGAACCGGACAGCTTCTGGGACGGGCAGAAGCACAGAGCCGCTGAGGCAGCAGCCTGGGCGGGCCGCAGACAACCGGCCACCATCCGGACCAGAGGACAGGTGTCCGCCTGGCTTGGGAGGCGACCTCAGCCTCAGCAGCAGCGGTCGCCATCTTGGTTCCGGGACTCAGCAGAACTTAGGAAATTAGTCTGAACAGGTGAGAGGGTGCGCCAGAGAACCGGACAGCTTCTGGGACGGGCGGAAGCACAGAGCCGCTGAGGCAGCAGCCTGGGCGGGCCGCAGATAACCGGCCACCATCCGGACCAGAGGACAGGTATCCGCCTGGCTTGGGAGGCGACCTCAGCCTCAGCAGCAGCGGTCGCCATCTGGGTTCCGGGACTCCGCGGGACCTAGGAAATTAGTCTGAACAGGTTAGAGGGTGCGCCAGAGAACCGGACAGCTTCTGGGACGGGCAGAAGCACAGAGCCGCTGAGGCAGCAGCCTGGGCGGGCCGCAGATAACCGGCCACCATCCGGACCAGAGGACAGGTGTCCGCCTGGCTCGGGAGACGGCCTTGGCCTCAGGAGCAGCGGTCACCATCTTGGTTCCAGGACTCCCTGGAACTTAGGATTTTAGTCTGCACAGGTGAGAGTCTGCACCACAGAAGCTGACAGCTTCTGGGAACTGCCAAAGCAACACAGCTTCTGAGAGAGGCCCTGTTTTGGGCCTTTTTCTTCGACCAGGAGGAGGTCCAAAAACAAGATATCTGCGCACCTTCCCTGTAAGAGAGCTTGCCAGCAGAGAGTGCTCTGAGCACTGAAACTCAGAGGAGAGAATCTGTCTCCCAGGTCTGCTGAGAGACGGTAACAGAATCACCAGAAGAACAATCTCTAAACAGAGTCAACTATAACTACTAACTCCAGAGATTACCAGATGGCGAAAGGTAAACGTAGGAATCCTACTAACAGGAACCAAGACCACTCACCATCATCAGAACCCAGTACTCCCACTTCGCCCAGTCCAGGGCACCCCAACACACCCGAAAACCTAGACCTAGATTTAAAAGCATATCTCATGATGATGGTAGAGGACATCAAGAAGGACTTTAATAAATCACTTAAAGAAATACAGGAGAACACTGCCAAAGAGTTACAAGTCCTTAAAGAAAAACAGGAAAACACAATCAAACAGGTAGAAGTCCTTACAGAAAAAGAGGAAAAAACATACAAACAGGTGATGGAAATGAACAAAACCATACTAGACCTAAAAAGGGAAGTAGAAACAATAAAGAAAACTCAAAGTGAGGCAACACTGGAGATAGAAACCCTAGGAAAGAAATCTGGAACCATAGATTTGAGCATCAGCAACAGAATACAAGAGATGGAAGAGAGAATCTCAGGTGCAGAAGATTCCATAGAGAACATCGGCACAACAATCAAAGAAAATGGAAAATGCAAAAAGATCCTAACTCAAAATATCCAGGAAATCCAGGACACAATGAGAAGACCAAACCTACGGATAATAGGAGTGGATGAGAATGAAGATTTTCAACTCAAAGGACCAGCAAACATCTTCAACAAAATTATTGAAGAAAACTTCCCAAATATAAAGAAAGAGATACCTATGAACATACAAGAAGCCTACAGAACTCCAAATAGACTGGACCAGAAAAGAAATTCCTCCCGACACATAATAATCAGAACAACAAATGCACTAAATAAAGATAGAATACTAAAAGCAGTAAGGGAAAAAGGTCAAGTAACATACAAAGGCAAGCCTATCAGAATTACACCAGATTTTTCACCAGAGACTATGAAAGCCAGAAGAGCCTGGACAGATGTTATACAGACACTAAAAGAACACAAATTCCAGCCCAGGCTACTATACCCAGCCAAACTCTCAATTACCATAGATGGAGAAACCAAAGTATTCCACGACAAAACCAAATTCTCACATTATCTCTCCACGAATCCAGCCCTTCAAAGGGTAATAACAGAAAAAAACCAATACAAGAACGGGAACAATGCCCTAGAAAAAACAAGAAGGTAATCCCTCAACAAACCTAAAAGAAGACAGCCACAAGAACAGAATGCCAACTTTAACAACAAAAATAACAGGAAGCAACAATTACTTTTCCTTAATATCTCTTAACATCAATGGTCTCAACTCCCCAATAAAAAGACATAGACTAACAAACTGGCTACACAAACAAGACCCAACATTTTGCTGTTTACAGGAGACACATCTCAGAGAAAAAGATAGACACTACCTCAGAATAAAAGGCTGGAAAACAATTTTCCAAGCAAATGGACTGAAGAAACAAGCTGGAGTAGCCATCCTAATATCTGATAAGATTGACTTCCAACCCAAAGTCATCAAAAAAGACAAGGAGGGGCACTTTGTTCTCATCAAAGGTAAAATCCTCCAAGAGGAACTCTCAATTCTGAATATCTATGCGCCAAATACAAGGGCAGCCACATTCATTAAAGAAACTTTAATAAAGCTCAAAGCACACATTGCACCTCACACAATAATAGTGGGAGACTTCAACACACCACTTTCACCAATGGACAGATCATGGAAACAGAAACTAAACAGGGACACACTGAAACTAACAGAAGTGATGAAACAAATGGATCTGACAGATATCTACAGAACATTTTATCCTAAAACAAAAGGATATACCTTCTTCTCAGCACCTCATGGTACCTTCTCCAAAATTGACCACATAATAGGTCACAAAACAGGCCTCAACAGATTCAAAAATATTGAAATTGTCCCATGTATCCTATCAGATCACCATGCACTAAGGCTGATCTTCAATAACAAAAAAAATAACAGAAAGCCAACACTCACGTGGAAACTGAACAACACTCTTCTCAATGATACCTTGGTCAAGGAAGGAATAAAGAAAGAAATTAAAGACTTTTTAGAGTTTAATGAAAATGAAGCCACAACGTACCCAAACCTTTGGGACACAATGAAAGCATTTCTAAGAGGGAAACTCATAGCTCTGAGTGCCTCCATGAAGAAACGGGAGAGAGCACATACTAGCAGCTTGACAACACATCTAAAAGCTCTAGAAAAAAAGGAAGCAAATTCACCCAAGAGGAGTAGACGGCAGGAAATAATCAAACTCAGGGGTGAAATCAACCAAGTGGAAACAAGAAGAACTATTCAAAGAATTAACCAAACGAGGAGTTGGTTCTTTGAGAAAATCAACAAGATAGATAAACCCTTAGCTAGACTCACTAGAGGGCACAGAGACAAAATCCTAATTAACAAAATCAGAACTGAAAAGGGAGACATAACAACAGATCCTGAAGAAATCCAAAACACCATCAGATCCTTCTACAAAAGGCTATACTCAACAAAACTGGAAAACCTGGACGAAATGGACAAATTTCTGGACAGATACCAGGTACCAAAGTTGAATCAGGATCAAGTTGACCTTCTAAACAGTCCCATATCCCCTAAAGAAATAGAAGCAGTTATAAATAGTCTCCCAGCCAAAAAAAGCCCAGGACCAGACGGGTTTAGTGCAGAGTTCTATCAGACCTTCAAAGAAGATCTAATTCCAGTTCTGCACAAACTTTTTCACAAGATAGAAGTAGAAAGTACTCTACCCAACTCATTTTATGAAGCCACTATTACTCTGATACCTAAACCACAGAAAGATCCAACAAAGATAGAGAACTTCAGACCAATTTCTCTTATGAATATCGATGCAAAAATCCTCAATAAAATTCTCGCTAACCGAATCCAAGAACACATTAAAGCAATCATCCATCCTGACCAAGTAGGTTTTATTCCAGGAATGCAGGGATGGTTTAATATACGAAAATCCATCAATGTAATCCACTATATAAACAAACTCAAAGACAAAAACCACATGATCATCTCGTTGGATGCAGAAAAAGCATTTGACAAGATCCAACACCCATTCATGATAAAAGTTCTGGAAAGATCAGGAATTCAAGGCCCATACCTAAACATGATAAAAGCAATCTACAGCAAACCAGTAGCCAACATCAAAGTAAATGGAGAGAAGCTGGAAGCAATCCCACTAAAATCAGGGACTAGACAAGGCTGCCCACTTTCTCCCTACCTTTTCAACATAGTACTTGAAGTATTAGCCAGAGCAATTCGACAACAAAAGGAGATCAAGGGGATACAAATTGGAAAGGAGGAAGTCAAAATATCACTTTTTGCAGATGATATGATAGTATATATAAGTGACCCTAAAAATTCCACCAGAGAACTCCTAAACCTGATAAACAGCTTCGGTGAAGTAGCTGGATATAAAATTAACTCAAACAAGTCAATGGCCTTTCTCTACACAAAGAATAAACAGGCTGAGAAAGAAATTAGGGAAACAACACCCTTCTCAATAGTCACAAATAATATAAAATATCTCGGCGTGACTCTAACTAAGGAAGTGAAAGATCTGTATGATAAAAACTTCAAGTCTCTGAAGAAAGAAATTAAAGAAGATCTCAGAAGATGGAAAGATCTCCCATGCTCATGGATTGGCAGGATCAATATTGTAAAAATGGCTATCTTGCCAAAAGCAATCTACAGATTCAATGCAATCCCCATCAAAATTCCAACTCAATTCTTCAACGAATTAGAAGGAGCAATTTGCAAATTCATCTGGAATAACAAAAAACCTAGGATAGCAAAAACTCTTCTCAAGGATAAAAGAACCTCTGGTGGAATCACCATGCCGGACCTAAAGCTTTACTACAGAGCAATTGTGGTAAAAACTGCATGGTACTGGTATAGAGACAGACAAGTAGACCAATGGAATAGAATTGAAGACCCAGAAATGAACCCACACACCTATGGTCACTTGATCTTCGACAAGGGAGCTAAAACCATCCAGTGGAAGAAAGACAGCATTTTCAACAAATGGTGCTGGCACAACTGGTTGTTATCATGTAGAAGAATGCGAATCGATCCATACTTATCTCCTTGTACTAAGGTCAAATCTAAATGGATCAAAGAACTTCACATAAAACCAGAGACACTGAAACTTATAGAGGAGAAAGTGGGGAAAAGCCTTGAAGATATGGGCACAGGGGAAAAATTCCTGAACAGAACAGCAATGGCTTGTGCTGTAAGATCGAGAATTGACAAATGGGACCTAATGAAACTCCAAAGTTTCTGCAAGGCAAAAGACACCGTCAATAAGACAAAGAGACCACCAACAGATTGGGAAAGGATCTTTACCTATCCTAAATCAGATAGGGGACTAATATCCAACATATATAAAGAACTCAAGAAGGTGGACTTCAGAAAATCAAACAACCCCATTAAAAAATGGGGCTCAGAACTGAACAAAGAATTCTCACCTGAGGAATACCGAATGGCAGAGAAGCACCTGAAAAAATGTTCAACATCCTTAATCATCAGGGAAATGCAAATCAAAACAACCCTAAGATTCCACCTCACACCAGTCAGAATGTCTAAGATCAAAAATTCAGGTGACAGCAGATGCTGGCGAGGATGTGGAGAAAGAGGAACACTCCTCCATTGTTGGTGGGATTGCAGGCTTGTACAACCACTCTGGAAATCAGTCTGGCGGTTCCTCAGAAAATTGGACATAGTACTACCGGAGGATCCAGCAATACCTCTCCTGGGCATATATCCAGAAGATGCCCCAACTGGTAAGAAGGACACATGCTCCACTATGTTCATAGCAGCCTTATTTATAATAGCCAGAAGCTGGAAAGAACCCAGATGCCCCTCAACAGAGGAATGGATACAGAAAATGTGGTACATCTACACAATGGAGTACTACTCAGCTATTAAAAAGAATGAATTTATGAAATTCCTAGCCAAATGGATGGACCTGGAGGGCATCATCCTGAGTGAGGTAACACATTCACAAAGGAACTCACACAATATGTACTCACTGATAAGTGGATATTAGCCCAAAACCTAGGATACCCAAGATATAAGTTACAATTTCCTAAAGACATGAAACTCAAGAAAAATGAAGACTGAAGTGTGGACACTATGCCCCTCCTTAGAAGTGGGAACAAATCACCCTTGGAAGGAGTTACAGAGACAAAGTTTGGAGCTGAGATTAAAGGGTGGACCATGTAGAGACTGCCTTATCCAGGGATCCACCCCATAATCAGCATCCAAACGCTGACACCATTGCATACACTAGCAAGATTTTATCGAAAGGACCCAGATGTAGCTGTCTCTTGTGAGACTATGCCGGGGCCTAGCAAACACAGAAGTGGATGCCCACAGTCAGCTAATGGATGGATCACAGGGCTCCCAATGGATGAGCTAGAGAAAGTACCCAAGGAGCTAAAGGGATCTGCAACCCTATAGGTGGATCAACATTATGAACTAACCAGTACCCCGGAGCTCTTGACTCTAGCTGCATATGTATCAAAAGATGGCCTAGTCGGCCATCACTGGAAAGAGAGGCCCATTGGACACACAAACTTTATATGCCCCAGAACAGGGGAACGCCAGGGCCAAAAAGGGGGAGTGGGCAGGTAGGGGAGTGGGGGTGGGTGGGTATGGGGGACTTTTGGTATAGCATTGGAAATGTAAATGAGCTAAATACCTAATAAAAAATGGAAAAAAAAAAAAAAAAAAAAAAAAGAAAATCCACTAATGTGCTAGTTACAAACAATATAGTTTTTTAAAATAGTTTAAACAGAGATACCCTGCATAGATGGACAATGTCATAGCCAAAAGGCATTGTATATTAAATTAAAATATCAGTATCAAGCATGGGATACCTTCCTATGAGTTGTTGGTCAAGAAGACCCAAGAAACACACAAAACAAATAGGCTATTGTTATATTCTTGATTGTCCATCCTAACTAGATGATAAGACTATTACTGAAGACATGACAGACAAATCAGTCATAACTGTATCTGAAAACTCTATCTGCTAGCTAGGTTTCATAATGCTACAGGGTTATCCCTTTTGTCTTATATTCACTTCCTTTTCCAATCCCTTTAACTAGAGCCTCCACAAAAGCAACCTACCATATTACGTCTATCCGAAATCCTCACAGATTAATTTACCGCTGAGTAATAATAAGTCAGAAGTCCACATAGCTGGGCAAACCAACTGTTACAGCAAAGGGCTGAGGGCTTGTGCCCTTTATTATGGAAAGTGCAATGTGCAGGGAAGCTGAGAATTTTATATACTAGAGAGTTAGAAATGCAGGAACCAAGAAGGATAAAGGGAATTGGAGAGCATATTTTAGAGGTTAGTCACATGAAAATCAAGAATAGAGTTATTATCAAGTAGTTTTTCACACAGTACAACTTTTATTTCACATGGTGCTTGAAAAATGGAATCCATGTTACTCAAATTCTTAAGAGGAATGAGAAAAGAAAAATGAGGAGTTTGGAGAGATCATTTTTAAATAATATTTTTAAGAATTCCATATCCCTAAATGAAAAATGAGATTTTAGAGAAGTACTTTGACTATCTGAACTTTTATATGGATGCCCAGAAATGGTTTTTACTAAATTAGTATAACAGGAAGTCACATACCATGGAAACTACTCACTTACTTATCCATTCATCTATTGATTGATTCATCTACAATAATGGATTGCTAACTTGTGATAAGACACGAAGACAACTCAACAAAAAAGGCCACAGAGAAGCCATGGCATGAAAAGAATAGAGAATAAATATTGGATTAAAATACTATAATGTGTAATATAAATATGAGCAAAGGGACAGTGGGTCTTACTTGTAGCTGGTCTTATTTAAGCCTTGGATGGAGTTATGGAGGGACTAAAGTCATAGAAAGATTGCTAAGAAGGTAATAAAATCCCAAGGCCTGACATACCAAAAGACTTCCAAGTGAAAATAAAACAACCATGTATTTTATTCAGTCAGAAGCTGGCATTCCAAGTGGATGATGTATAGATGTTACAGAGTGAGTGTCTGTAACGTTAGATGTAACTTAGTGGGTGTGCATGTGTACCTGTTTGTGTTCACAGGAGAAATGCTTTATGCAAATGATAAACTTTTTTTAAAATAATGGTATATTCTCTTAAACTTTCTTCTAAAATCTCATACTTCTAGAAAGCTTATGTGAGCTTTCTATTTGAGAAATGACTAAAAGGCATCTAAGTGTCAGCAACAGACATGAAGGAATGAAGAGAAGAACTAATAAGAATAGATAACAAAGAATGTAATATAGTAAATGAGAACAGAAATGAAAGATGTAAGGAGAGTGCAGACTGAATAGACACATTAAAGAAGCATAAGACCTCATAGTAGCAGAGAAGGTCAAGGAACAATGACATGTTAATCGAAACATTGTATTGTAATTTCAAAAATTAAAGAAATAATTTAAAACTTTCAAAATGATATAAACCTTCAGTAAATAGTAGAAATAAGTTCAAGGAATCTATTGTACAACATTAATTATTTTGTAATTAATCCTATTATACAAAATAATTATTATTAACTAAATTAATAACAATGTATAACATTCTTAAAAATAATTTGAGGGGATAGGGTGTTGCAGAGGGGAAACTGGGAAGGGGATATTTGAAATGTAAATAAATAAAATAACCAATAAAAATAATTTAAGGTGTATTTAGTATTTTTATTAGAAAATAAGCATTTGAAATAATGTTTATATTAATTCACCTGATAAAACCAGGTCATGATGCTTGCAAACACCAGGTTGAATATAACTACACGCAAATTGTATTTTTTAATTTAAGAGTTTTTTTACTAAATAAAATAAGAGGACAAGATTTTGAAATAATGAGAGGCAAAAATAGAATTAGGGTTAAGGCTGATTAGATGACTCAGTAATTAAGAGCACTGACTGCTCTTCCAGAGGTCCTGAGTTCAATTTCCAACATCCACATGGTGGGACACAACCATCTGTAATGGGATTCGATGCCCTCTTCTGTTGTGTCTGAAGACAGCAACAGTGAACTCATAATACATAAACTAAATAAATCTTTAAAAAATAATTAAGGTTGAGAACTTAAAGAAAATGACTAGGGTAAAAAATAATAATGATGATTTTAAGGGAACCAGAAGGACATGTGCACATTAAGTCACAGACTAGAAATGTGGACAGGAGAGGGGAAAAACGAGAGAAGGCTCACAAAGGGTGTAGATGAAGGAGAAGAGAAAGCAATAATAATAAATGAGACAAGATGGATATAAAAACAAGGAAAGTTGTCCAGTGGAGTAAAGATGACCAAGAGAGAGAAGAAATAGGCATGAGAACTTAAAACAGAGAAGATGGTGTTAAACATGGATGGATACAGTGCAACAAACAGGTTATTGGTAAAAGATGAGAGCCAGTAGGATAAATGTGATGAAGTACAAAGGTTACCTCCTCATAGCACATTCACCTGATAATGAAGGCATTTTTCTGACTGTGGACTCTGAGCATTAGTCCTCTGGTTGGCTGTTGGTATCTGTCCATTGTACTGAAGGCAGGTCTGTATTAGAGCGGAGGGTCAGGGCTAGTGAGACCAGGTGAGATTTAGCAATTGTGTAGTCCAAAGGATCTTCTCCCTAGTGATATTAAAGGATGTCAGATACAATGTTTGCCAACCCATAAGTTAAGACTGACATGTTCTCAGGGGAGGGCTAAAAGAACCTCTAGTCTTTTCCTAATGATGCTATGCCACTGACTCTGATAGGATAGAGGAGACTATTCAATCAATTTCCAGGAATACACCATGTATAATTACCTTAATAAATAATACAATTATCACCTTTCTGATTTCTTGTGCCAGACATATGATGCAAGAGTTCAAAGTAGTTTTGGATCCAAATAAAAGTATTAATCTGGAATATAGCACCCAAAAGCTCTGTGATGTTAGTGATTAGTTAACATCTCAAATCTTGCCTTGTACAAAGTGTGTAAACAATACCTAGTTTTTATGAATATGCTATGAAGACTATACTATTATATACTGAGCATGTATGTAGAGACTGGCACATAGTAAAAGGCTCACACAATAGTAATGTGAGCTTCTTCTTCTACTGCTGATACAGTTATTAGAAATATTATCTAACCAGGTGTGGTTATGGTTCGTGGTGTATGTTTTGGTTCCTATATCTAAGACTATGCTTCTAGATGAAAGCATCTATAATAAATTCACCTCTGTACCAAGTGTTGAGTCCAGTTCCTGGTACAAAGCAATCCCTCAAGAGTGGTAGCTAACCTGCCAGTGAGGAATAATTCTTCATTAATCATAATACCCTGGCAGAAGGAAATGCCCTATCTTTCTAATCATGCTCTAACACATTTTTTACCAATAATAAATATTTAAAAGATGAGTGATATTTTAATCTTTATTTCCTATGCTTTCTTCCATCTCTGTGCTAGGCTGAACTGAATATCCACAATTTTCATTAAAAGAAACACATTTATCACTAATTCTTTGATAATATTAAAATAGATCTCTAAATATTTATAAGAGGATTTCCTAGAATTATAATTGGGACAGAATAAACACTATATTCAAGCAACTAAATCATAGAAGCAGGTATTCAGATACATATACCATCTTCCCTGGCAGCAAAAACTGTGTTTATAACTCTGGTAACAGTTGTTTGGAATTCCAATTAATAAAATTACAATATAAACATTCATATACCTTATTTACCATGGCAACTGAAACAAACAAAAAAAACCATAAAAGTTAGTTCATGAAATGTCAATTCTAGGGAACACTAAATACCATTAAATCAGACCTGAAACAAGCATGAAATAATTATCTAAAACCTTTCATAACATGAGTGGTGAATACTTTAAATTTGAAACTTAACTTTCAGAATTGAAATTTTCATAATATAGCTTTGAAATGATAAAATGATTTAGTCCTGCTAATTAACTAGTTAATTTCTGTTTTCTAAACCACTCACTTATTCAAAAAGAAAAAAATTTGGCCTGCTCCATGGCCCCATGGCCCCATAGCCCCTAGATGACTGGAAGAGAGACACCAAAGCACCAAATAGCACAATCCTGAGGTACCTTGGCAGCCAGAATAAAGACACCCAAGTACCCTGCCCTGCACCCCCATGGACCTGGGGCAGCTAGAAGAAAGACATCTAAGCACCCACCCCACCCCCAAGGCATGCAACACTAATAATGGGCATATATGTGATAGAGAGAAGGGAAAGATGGATTATTTGGTGAAGAAATGGGAGAGAAAGTGAAGCCAAATGGGAAGAGGTGAAACTAATGACTCTACAGTGCTGATAAGAGGGCAGATATGAGGAGTCTGCACCACCACCTGAGGCCATGGTTACATCTAGACCCAGGTTGCTGCCAAAGGCTATTTCTGAATTCATGGCCTTACCACAACCAGAGTCTGTGGCTCATGGGCTCATATTACCACCTGTGGTCAGTGATCTAAAGTGCTATTTGAGACCATCCTGATGGATGGAGTGAGTGGAGCACACTGAACTGTGCTACCCACCTGCGACCATGGTGACATCAGAGACCATGCTGCTGCAGGAGCCATGTCCATGGTCCTATTGCATCTAGGGTCTATGTTGATGTCTGAAGTCTGTGTGATCACCAAAGGTCATGAAGATGTTCCTGATCTGGGTGGTGGCCTGAGGCCATTTAATGTCTGAGAACAATCCAAGCTGGCTCTGCCCTTCAGTGGACATCACACTGCTGAGAGCTAGCCCCACTCATCACTTGGGTAGCATGGGAGAATTGGCTCTAGTGGCACTGGTGCAGGAGGGCTGACTCTGCCTTTTGCTGGCTGTGACACTTAGGAGACTTGCCTGCACCATGCCTGGGAAGCACAGCAGAGCTGGTCCTGGTGGTTCAGGCACAAAAGAGCTGATAGGCTAACCAACTTAGCTTCTACCCAAGCTCAGATTCACTGATTCAGTGCTCTGGATTGGCTCATGCCAACAACCACTCCATCTACTAACTGCTAGAATATGTGATGGGACCAATTTTACAGATCCAGGCTGTGGGATCTCCATTACACTGGGCAGCAACAGGATATTTGAGAGGGGTCGAGGTGGGGATCTAGTGTTTATGGTGTAGAAGACAAAGACCTTGAGCCAAACCCAAGAGTCATTGCAGTAAGTGTTTTCAAGTGGAGAGGGGTGTGTTGTGTGATGCCTTGGAACACCACAGCTTCCACAGCAACATGATTGGTTGGTTGTTTGGTTTTTGTTTTGGTTTTAGTTTTTTTCTTTTCAAGGGAAGGTTGCATGGGTGGAGGACAGACAATGAAGGGTTGGAGAGATGAGTGGGATTGAGGTTCATGATATGAAATTCACAAAGAATATAGAAAAAAATTTTTAAAAAGAAAAATATGTTCCCATGTAGAGCTCAATTTAAAACAATAGGATGGGCTTATACCCAGAAGATGCTCCAACATGTAATGAGGACACATGCTCCACTATGCTCATAGCAGCCTTACTTATAATAGCCAGAAGCTGGAAAGAGCCCAGATGTCCCTCAACAGAGGAATGGATACAGAAAATGTGGTACATTTACACAATGGAGTACTACTCAGCCATTAAAAACAATGAATTTATAAAATTCGTAGGCATATGGATGGATCTGGAGTATATCATCCTGAGTAACCCAGTCAGTCACAAAGAACACACATGATATGCACTCACTGATAAATGGATATTAACTCAGAAGCCCAAAAGCCCAGAAGCCCAGAAGCTCAGAATACCCAAGATACAATTCACAAGCCACATGAAACTCAAGAAGAAGGAAAACCATAGTATGGATACTTATATCCATCTTAGAAGGGGGGAACAAAACACCCATGGAAGGAGTTACAGAGACAAACTGTGGAGTAGGGACTGAAGAAATTACCATCTAGAGACTGACTTACCTGGAGATCCATCCCATTTACAATCACCAAACCCAGACACTGTGTGGATGCCAACATTTGCTTGTAGGCAGGAGCCTGGTATAGTGATCTCCTGAGAGGTTCTGCCAGTGACTCACAAATACAGAGGTGGATGCTCACAGCCATCCATTGGACTGAGCACAGGATCCCGAATGAAGGAGCTAGAGAAAGGACCCAAGGAGCTGAAGAGGTTTGCAGCCCCATAGGAGGAACAACAATATGAACTAGCCAGTACTCCAGAGCTCCCAGGGACTAAACCATCAACCAAAGAGCACACATGGTGAGACTCATGGCTCCAGCTGCATATGCAACAGAGGATGGCCTAGTCAGACATCAATGGGAGGAGAGGCCCTTTGTCCTATGAAGGCTGTATGCCCAGTTTGGGGGAATGCCAGGACCAGGAATCAGGAGTGGGTGGGTTGGTGAGCAGGGGGAGGGGGGAGGTGCTTTTTTGGAGAGGAAACCAGGAAAGGGGATAACATTTGAAATGTAAATAAAGAAAATATCCAATAAGAATATTTTAAAAAGAAATAGGGAATGAAACATTAAAACTTTTATTTTTGTGAGTTTATTTTTATAAATTACAAAATACATGTGTGTTTTGATCATATTAGCATCCCTTCCCCAAATCCTCCCAGACCCACACCTCTTCTTTCCCACACAACTTTGAAGAGCACTGGCTGCTCTTCCAGAGTTCCTGAGTTCAATTACCAACAACCACATGATGTTTCACAACCATCTGCAATGTCATCAAATGCCCTCTCCTCCATACTGTCTCCAAAGCTCTTCAAACTGAATGTCCCTCCATTTGACTTCCTCTGTGTCTCTTTAGCTATCCTCCTGATTTCCTCTTACTCTCTATGGTTTATTCCTATGTTCACCTCCTGTCAATTGGTTGTTTGCTTTACCTCTTGACCTATGGTTGACTTTATTTAATCCTGTTTACAATAAACAGAAAGCTCTTGGATTAAAGGTATGTGTTAGGGCTGAACTGCATCACACCTAGAAACAGGTTTCTCCAGTAAACCACATAATCACAGGGTTCACAGTGTGAGCAAATATCCTGCAACATAACAATAAATCCTTTAAGTCAGTTTAATACTATGTACATTTAGCAGAATAGTGACACCAGGCTCTCCCCTAGAGCCTATCTGTCTATCTTTGTCTAACCATAGATTCTTGATCCTAATACTGGTGCCAAGCATTGGTTTCATCTTGTATAGCAGGCCTTAAATCCAGACAGAAAGTGGTTGGTTACTCACAAAGCAGTGTTGCACCAGTGGGCATGTCTTGCAAGGCAGATATTATTGTAACTCACTGTGTTCACAGTAGGGTAAACTGATGATTACTTTTTTCCAGTGGTGTGTATAGCAACTTCCAGCACTTCAAAAACTAAACAGCAGGGATGAAGCTTCCAGGTCAATACCATCTTGATTTTTCTCTATTCTATGATTTAATTGTGTAGTATCTTCAAAGGTAGGTCTTAGGTCTAAGCTCTGATGGTGCCCAGGAACATTGGTAATAGTCTGTAATGTCAGGGGGCTTATTGGACCACAGTAACCACTGATTTTATACAGGCAACCCATTTCTGGCACTGAGGTTTTTATTTCTTACGCTGTGGATTCTAGTGAGGGCATTGTCACACTATTATAGGGTAAAATTTTTACAACCATCACTTTAACATTTCATTCAAGTCACAAATTGGATGGCAAATTCTGTATTGAAATTAGAAGTATTTCTTTACATGACTGGGATTGGAATGCATTATATGAAATTCACAAAGAATTGAGAGGGGGGGCAGAGGCAGAGACAGAGACAGAGAGAAAGAGAAATGAAGTAAGAAAGGGCTTATTCTACATAACCAGAAATGTCTCCTTGATCATGGATGTGAGCTACTAGGGAGGACTTCAGTCCATGTTTTAAAAAAAAAAAAAAATGAGAGAACAGTTGATCCTCTTTTTTTCTCCCAACTTTTCCTCCCCTCCTTCTGTTTTTTCTACTTTTTTTGCTCTATTGAAAAATTCAAATTGTATAAATCTGGTTTAAAGCTACAAAATAGAAAAATTTTATACATGTTAAATTTAAAAGTTACTCTAGTAAAAAGATCTTTTATAAAAGTGTTTCTAAATTTAGATATAAATTTTGTTATCTAATGCAGAGCCATGGGTGTGGGGGAAAGAGGGGAGTGGGAGAGAACCTGCGTCCCACCAGAGTTCCAGTGCTCTGGGCAGGTGGACATGGGAGGACTGCGCATGCTTTCCTCGTGGCCCCAGGTGGGCGTCTGGCTGTGTTAAACCACTAACCCCACACAAGACACTGCAAGACATCTACACAGACCCTTCTGCCTTTTAAAGTCACTCTGAGAAGTTGAGAAGCCTTTGTATATTACTGGGTCCTTTTCCCTTACAGCTTTTAATATTCTTTCTCTGTTCTGTCTGTTTGGTGTTTTGATTATTAGCCTCTTAGTGCTTTTTTTGTTATTGTTGGTTTTCCTAGTCTGCTCCTTTGATGTTATATTGTAGTCTATTGCTGACATCTGCCTATATTCTGTTAATGTTCACTATCTATCAATCTGAGTTTTTACTAATCATTTTTTATTTTATTAATCAGCTTATTCATTTACATTTCAAATTATATCCCCCTTCCTAGTTTCGCCTCCACTAACTCCTCATTCCATCTCCCTTCCCTTTTGCCTCTATGAGGGTGCTCCTTCACCAACTCACCCACTCCTGCTTCACTGTTCTAGAATCCCCCTACACTGGGGCATCAAGCCTCCATCGAACCAAGGGTCTCCCCTCCCATTGATGCAAGCAAGATAACGCTATCCTCTGCTACATATATATCTGGAGCCACAGATACTCTTTGGTTGGTGGTTTAGTCCCTGGGATCTCTAGGTGGTTCAGTTAGTTGATATTGTTCTTCCTAAGGGGTTGCAATCCTCTTCAGCTCCTTC